>NW_021144801.1:1375661-1534737 GCF_900634625.1 Parambassis ranga | reverse complement strand
CCCATTCTGTGAAATATTGCTCTCTGTCAGTGCTTACTGTAAAATCCTCTTCATGCAGCAACAGTGTAGGTTTGATCTCAGCATTGTGCATTTATCCAAAGCAGCAAACAAGCCACACTGTCTCTGACTGTTTGTTCCTTTCACTCTATATGCAAACACAAGCCTGGTTCACATGTGTCATGGATGGAAGAGTTTCTGACACACTTCAAATAAATACATTCACTCATGTCTGTGTGTAGTTTTACAGTGATAATATTGTAGTGTCTCCCTGCTCTCTGTCTCTGACTGAAGGAACTCCTCCTTCTACCATTGTGTTGTTGTCTCCTCTGAAGCTTCACATATGGATTGTTTCAGGAACATTTGTTTGTGGAAATAATTCAGTGGTTCTTACAGCTGAGGACATTAATAAGTAGGGCATCATTTAGTATTTGATCTGCACTAAGTGTGACTGAAAATCAGTCTGTATGTATTTTGACATGAAGAACGTGTATAAAGAAAAGTGAAGTTACATGATGGGACCATTAATGATGGAGGAAGATGAACATCAGGGATCAGTGATTATTTCTTCTCTGCAGTTTCAGTCCATCCATCAACAGCTGTGGATATATGATCTAAACTGACAGACTGAGGAGGACTCATGCTCTGTGGTCTCTGTGTACCTGAGAGTCTTCAGACTACAATCTGGACTGTTGAGTAAAGCAGGACAGCAGCTTCACTCCTGAGTCTCCTGGATGATTGTAGCTCAGGTCCAGCTCTCTCAGATAGGAGGGGTTGGAGGTCAGAGCCGAGGCCAGAGAAGCACAGCCCTCCTGTGTGATCAGACAACCTGACAGACTGGAGGAACAAAACATGTCATGAACTCAAGAAAGAAAGAAGAAAAATCCAACAGATCTTCAAACATGAACATGAAGCAGAATTAACTGATGATCAACAAGCTGGATCCTGACCTGAGAGTCTCCAGTCTGCAGTCTGGACCCCCTACTCCGTGAGACAGCTGCTTCACTCCCTGAATCCTGCAGGTCGTTATTATCCAGATCCAGCTCTCTCAGACTTGAGGACTGGGAGCTGAGGACTGAGGACAGAGCTTCACAGCTTCTCTCTGAGAGGTTACAGCTGCTCAGCATGAAAGAAATGAAATGTGTACATTTAACAATACTGAATAATTGTAAGAGTAGAGCAGTGCAAATGAAAAAAACAATTCTACAACATGAAAGGACACTATTTGTCTAAGCTTAGTAATGTCAGTGGTTATAATTTGTGATTATGTTTGTACATTTTTTATATTAATCATCTGTCATTTCTATGGCAGAGAACAGGGAATCAGCCAATCAGAAAAAAAATAGTATTGTTGCCAGGTGAGGTCTGAGATTCAGCTGAAGCACACCGTGCAGCAGACGTTATGGCATATAGTGCAGGCCAGGAGTGAGAGACAGGGAGCGGGTTTCCTTCTATATTGATCCTCCCTCTGTGTTTCAGTCACTTCATGTGAACTGATTGTGTGCTGGATCAACACAAGCAGACACATCAGCACAGATTCATGTGAACTAAGTTACCTGTTGTGCAGCTTTTTTGGAGGCTTTGGGTAATCTGTTTCTAATCTGTTTAATCTGATCTGTTCTGTGAAGTCTCTAAAGCCTGACAGTGCAGCTGATGGCCTCATTGGGAATACAGTGAAACAGAAATGTGGTTTTTGTGGTTAAAGTCATGGTGGCACAGAGGTAGACAGTAACAGATGTAAACATTTTGTTCTAATAACCTGTTAGTGTAGTGCCACCATGAGGCTGACAGAACTGTTTCATTTTCAGTTGGTTTTATATTTGTCATCATGGCTTAAAATAAATAAGGAGTTATTGAATCTCTCAGTAATAGTTGTTGAGTTAACCCTTTACTTCTGTCAGTATAATAGCTGTTGAAATCCACCAGAATGCAGGAAATGGCTTCTACTTCATCCAAAATGTTCTGGGGGAGGTAACTCTGATACTTTTCCACATTAAAACCATACAGCCTGTCCTTATTACTTTAGATATGATTCCAGCCTCAGACCTTTATGGTGCATTTCCAGGCTATTCTTTAAGGTCAGTGACTTCATATTGTTCATCTTCAGCAGTTTCTGTTTCATAACTTCCTAATGTTCAAAGGTTTTCTACTTTTCACATAAACAGCTTCATCTATTCAAAGTGTTTCAGCAACTTAAATTCAGACTGCAGATTCTCCAGCAATTCAGAGCCATCCTTCACATCATTCAGAGCAATGCTTCAGCTGCAGCAACCAAACTCACATTTTCTGCAGGAAATGCTTTCTAGTTAACTTTGTGTTCATAGTGTGTCAATTCATATTTTCGTCTTGTTTAATGAGTTGCAGTTTAATGTTATAGATGTACTTGCACAATCCATCATCATTTAATCTCTTGAGTGAAGCCTACATCTAGAAGGTTTCATTCCTAAATGTGTTTTGTTTGTAACCCAGTTTAAAATCCCCACATGTTTTAATGAGTGTTGATCATTTCAGTTCAAGTTTAAATGTGTAAGCATTTAAAATGTGATTTCAAAGGGTAAAAAAGTGTTACATGTTTGTCGTGTTATGTTAAAGAATGTTGCTGAAAGATGTCCCACCAGCATAGATGGGTTAATAACAAGTGACAGGACCGTGAGCACAGTGTGACACAGACTAGGAGAGGTGTGTCGGAGAAACATGTGTAACAGAGATTTTCTGTCTTCATTTCTAAGTTAGCAGTGCACAAAACGGTGTGTAACTTGTGTCTTAAGGTTGTTGACAGGACAATCTGTGAGAAGAAGTCTAGCAGCATACTGAGAGGCGGGAAGACTTTCAGCACGAAGTTCAGACGGTTTATGTTTGGTGCTAATGCTAAAGCTAGCTGTTAGCCACCTGGAAGAATAGATTCAAGTCAGTTGATGACAAGTGAAGGGACTTTTTCTAGCTCTAGTTGGACTCACTCAGTCGACTGTTTGAGGAGCTCATCTGCTGTTTTCCACCTGAGGACAGAGAAGAGACACGGACGGAGGTTGGAGCCACTAGGACTTGGGAGTTTCTTCCGGCAAGAAGAGAGGATAGAGACAGTAGACGGAGTCTGTGGTGAGATGCTGATGCTGAGCCTGCTCCTGTGACTGTTGGAGGACGGGACTGGAACACCTCAGGTGCTTGTTTTATTTTGCTCACAGAGTGAAGCGGCCATTAAGTTTTGGGCGTCCACGAACACAAGCACCGCATCAGGCCTGCTGCGGTATATGTCAGTCTGTAATCATTTAAGTTGCTGCTTTATAGAGTGTATAAGGTGTGGGGGGCCACAACTTTTGTTAAGTGACCTTGAGGTTGGTAAACTGAGTTTCTGAATTCATTAGAGGTTAAGAAAAAAGGTTATATTGTGTTTTTGCCTCCAAACAGCTGGAGTGTTTTTCTTTAACCCTCATGCATTGTTCGCAAACAACTAACCCTAATGGGTTGTTCGGGACAAAAACGTCCCCTAACTTTACGGTTTTAAAAATATATTAGATAAATATATTTTTGAATTTTTTTGCATAGCCCTTTTAATTAACTTCAGTTCTAATCAACAGTAGTGAAAAAATCATTTCCCCCAGGATTTTAACCCTTTAATCACCAATTTTATAAGGGGTGGTGCTGAAGATTGAAAAAAAAAAACACAAAATGGCTATTTTTAATAGAAAGGTGAATGTGGACTGGATTCTGTTTGAACCTTTATTACAGTCTTGGTCATGTCAAACATCAGTAAAAAAATTGACTTTATTGCATTATAGTTTTGCACAGCACTGGATTTTCTTTTTTTCTCCCATTTTGTCCCATAGACTTACATTATAAACACACTTTTTTTGACTGCACAAGCCATGGCAACTACATAATCATGCATTCTTGATTGTTGGTGGTTTACCCTGTTGGTAGGAGGTAACATTTGTGATTTTTACAGTTACAACTTAATTACCATATTAACCCTTTACCTGCAGGCCTGTGCTCATGTAGTGTAGTTTCTCTGGCTTGTATATGGAGTTATAGGGAGTATTTTAGCACATAATTGTGTGTCTACACACTGTGTGTGTATGTTAGAGAGGAGAGAGAGCCATTTGCACACTGATCTTGTTGTCTGTGAGTACACACAACCACAGAGTCTTCATAGTAAACAAAAACAAAGAAAGTGTTGCTATGGCCCTTTGATGTCTACAGGTGCAGACTAAACAAAACAAAAGGCAAGTGGTCTTACATGTGACCTTGTGGTCATTTGATGGTGAGAAGAGCAGAAAGCACATGAAGAGAAGGATCACTCAGATGCATGCCAATCTCTGGAATGATTGTGCAGCCGCGCTAGGCTCTATGAAGGGCACGGCTGTGGAAAGCTGTGAAGGCTGCACAAGTAGATCCGGGTCACTGTTCACAAGCGAAATCCTTTCATTCGTTCACAAGTGAATCCTTCACCTCATGCACAGGTGAAATCCTCGCTTCATGCTGCTTTGCTGCTCTTGTCACCCTTAAAATGACCAGAGAGGATGTCATGCAAGTCCATCTAGTGTTTTTTGTTTTGTGTAGTCCTGAACCCTCTCAGCATCAAAGGGCACCGGGCACTTACGTTTAGGGCTGCAACAAATTTAACTTTACTTTACTAAACTACTTGTGTATAATACTAAGGATTAGTAGGGACTAAACTGTAGATTAGATTTGGTTAGTCACTGATTATTTATTATGGTTATCAAGTTATCTATCGATGGTGTCTATTAGTAACATGCCATGTACGGAATGGTCGTGTGGAGCGCAACACACCATGGAAAAGGGGCACTTAGACCTCACTTAGACTAATTCAGTGATCTCAACTGAGACACTAACCTAAAAGTAAAGTCACCTCTACTGGAGGACGTGTTTTCCGAAAGCTAAAAAAAAAAAAAAAAACAGCTATTTTACCCATCCACAACTTCAGAAACGCCAGAACTCCTGGATGTTTTCATTTTACATGCTTATGCATTGCCGTTGTACGTCTGAATTAGGTACACTTCACTTACTTAGTAACTTTATTTTCCTGACTTTCCTTCCCTGACAGTGTGCAAATGGCTCTCTTCCTCTCTAACATACACACACAGTGTGTAGACACACAATTATGTGCTAAAATACTCCCTATAACTCCATATACTTAAGCCAGAAACTACAGTACATGAGCACAGGGCCTGCAGGTAAAGGGTTAATATGGTAATTAAGTTGTTAACTGTAAAAATCACAAATGTTACCTCCTACCAACAGGGTAAACCCACCAACAATCAAGAATGCATGATTATTTAGTGCCATGGGCTGTGCAGTCAAAAAAAGTGTGTTTATAATGTAAGTCTATGGGACAAAATGGGAGAAAAAAAGAAATCCAGTGCTGTGCAAAAACTAATAATGCAATAAAGTCAATTTTTTTACTGATGTTTGACATGACCAAGACTATAATAAAGGTTAAAAAGAATCCAGTCCACATTCACCTTTTCTATTAAAAATGAGCCATTTTGTGTGTTTTTTTTTCAATTTTCAGCACCACCCCTTATAAAATTGGTGATTAAAGGGTTAAAATCCTGGGGGAAAATGATTTTTTCACTACTGTTGATTAGAACTGAAGTTAATTAAAAGGTCTATGCAAAAAAATTTCAAAAAAATATTTATCTAATATATTTTTAAAACCGTTAAAGTTAGGGGACGTTTTTGTCCCCGAACAACACATTAGGGGGTAAAATTTGCCCACAGTGTACCGTTGACCTATGAAAAATTTTAAAATCATATTAACAAAATTTATGTAAAATTAAGCTTATTGAGGAAAAATGATTCAATTTGGTCCCACATATTGACAAATTATGTGCCCAAAATATAAACAGAAAAAATTTCCTCAGAGGACAAAATGTCCCAACAAACGATGAGTGGTAAAAGTGACATTTGATGTGTAAGGCTCAAGAACAAAATATTCTAAGTTGAATTTCATGTCTTAGTTTCACCAGCAGGAACCTTATTCTTAAATAACTGAGAATTATTTTCTAAAACCTTGTGTTGTGTTTACTTATTACTCACCTGAGAAAGGGCAGTGATTCCAATTGCAGAGACATATGCAGACGTAGTTAAGATCTTCATTAAAAATCTAATTTAAAGATGGCCATTTGATTGATGGGTCAAACACTGCACTTGTGTGTATTAAAGGGACATCCAAGATAATAATTAAAACTGAGTTAATCAGGGTTAAGAAACATTGGATAATACTTTAAAAGAAACTAAAAGCCTGCCCTCATCTGTAATGTGGTGAGAGTTGCTCCTCTGGCACTTCCTGTGTTTTTCATTCTTGCTCGTTTCCTTGTTTTTGTTCTTTCCAGGCTCGATGGTCCAGCTGGGTGGAGTCGTGGCTTCTTCTCACCTGGGTTCCGTTTCCCGTCATTCCGCCGGCTACTTAAGCGCCGCCTCCCTTCTCCTCGGCGCCAGTTCTTCACTGCTATTTTCGTACTAAGCAACCAGCCACCTTTCTGTCCGTTCTAAGTGACCAGTGACTTACCTTGTTTTTTGCCTAGGCCTCCAGCCACGCCACCCCGGTTGTTTCTCGCCCTGGACCTGAGTTGTGCTTCGCCCTCGTGGTTGTTTTTCGTTCCTCCTTCAAGTTACCTCGTAGTTCGCCCTTGTGGTTGTTTTTGGTTATATTTTGGACTCAGCTCAGTTTTCGCCTCAGTGGTAGTTTTTTGTTTTCTCTATTAAAGTGAGTAAATGTACCTGCTTCTGGATCTCCGTCTGTGATCGCACATAACATCATCAATATGACTACAGAGGGGAGCGCTACATGTTGTTGAAGTGTTTTCTATATTCACATATGTTTGTCGGAAATATTTTACACCAGAAAGTTCCAACAATTTTATTTTGGAACTCATTTGTACTAGTTATATCTGCAACTCATGCTGATATACAACTGAAAACAAAACCATGCTGCATCTCAAAGAGCTTCAGTAAACCCAAACCTTACACCTTATACACATGTCTGTGGTCCTTTTCTGTCTGTCAGTCCTGACAGATGATTTAAAAACTGGACCTCAGCCTAATAATAACATTAACTGACCTGAGAACCTGCAGTATGCAGTGAGGACTGTCCAGTCCAGCACATAGCTGCTTCAGTCCTGAATCCTCCAGCCTGTTCCGGTTCATGTCGAGCTCTGTCAGATGGGAGGGGTCGGACTTCAGAGCTGAGGCCACAACTTCACAGTGAGTCTCTGAGAGGTCACAGTCAGAAAGTCTGTGATGACAGAAATATCAGAACATTATGAAAGGGACACTTTAAGTAGTAGCAGTGATCTCATTTGATCTGACTGTTTGACATGTAACAATAGTTCTGATCATTCTCATCGTCTCATTTTGACAGTGTATTTCACTTTATTCCTCTGTTGTAGGTTCTTCCAGCTGATATTGCTGAAAGATAAATTCTTCTCTTTCATGCAGAGACTTTAAAGAGTTATTCAGTTGTGTGACATCCTGATTGAACTGTTTGTGTAATGGTATGTGTCTGCATGTTTGCATACCATGATGTTGTGCTGCAGTTTTTGCAGTCTTTGTATCTACACTCAACAAAAATATAAACGCAACACTTTTGTTTTTGCTCCCATGTTTCATGAGATGGACTTGAAGATCTAAACTTCATTCCAGATACACAATATTACCATTCCTCTCAAACATTGTTCACAAATCTGTCTAAATGTGTGATAGTGAGCACTTCTGCTTTGCTGAGATAATCCATCCCACCTCACAGGTGTGCCACATCAAGATGCTGATCTGACATCATGATTAGTGCACAGGTGTACCTTAAACTGCCCACAATAAAAGGCCACCCTGAAATGTGCATTTTGTTTCTGCTTTATTGGCGGTCTGGGGACTCAGAACCAGTCAGTATCTGGTGTGACCACCATTTGCCTCATGCAGTGCAACACATCTTCTTCACATAGAGTTTATCAGATTGTCTATTGTGGCCTGTGGAATGTTGGTCCACTCCTCTTCAATGGCTGTGCGAAGTTGCTGGATATTAGTGGGAACTGGTGCACGCTGTCGTATACGCCGGTCAAGCACATCCCAAACATGTTCAATGGGTGACATGTCCGGTGAGTATGCTGGCCATGCAAGAACTGGGACATTTTCAGCTTCCAAGAATTGTGTACAGATCCTTGCAACATGGGGCCGTGCATTATCTTGCTGAAACATGAGGTGATGTTCATGGATGTATGGCACAACAATGGGCCTCAGGATCTCATCACGGTATCTCTGTGCATTCAAAATGCCATCAATAAAATGCACCTGTGTTCTTCGTCCATAACAGATGCCTGCCCATACCATGACCCCACCACCACGGGCCACTCGATCCACAACATTGACATCAGCAAAGCGCTCACCCACACGACGCCACACACGCTGTCTGCCATCTGCCCTGAACAATGTAAACCGAGATTCATCCGTGAAGAGAACACCTCTCCAACGTGCTAGACGCCATCGAATGTGAGCATTTGCCCACTCAAGTCTGTTACGGCGACGATCTGGAGTCAGGTTAAGACCGCGATGAGGATGCAGTTGAGCTTCCCTGAGACGGTTTCTGACAGTTTGTGCAGAAATTGTTTGGTTATGCAAACCAATTGTTTCAGCAGCTGTCTGAGTGGCTGGTCTCAGACGATCTCGGAGGTGAACCTGCTGGATGTGGAGGTCCTGGGCTGGTGTGGTTACTCGTGGTCTGCGGTTGTGAGGCCGGTTGGATGTACTGCCATATTCTCTGAAAACGCCTTTGGAGACGGCTTATGGTGGAGAAATGAACATTCAATGCACGAGCAACAGATCTGGTTGACATTCCTGCTGTCAGCATGCCAATTGCACGCTCCCTCAATGCTTGTGGCATCTGTGGCATTTTGCTGTGAGACAAAACTGCACATTTCAGGGTGGCCTTTATTGTGGGCAGTTTGAGGTACACCTGTGCACTAATCATGATGTCAGATCAGCATCTTGATGTGGCACACCTGTGAGGTGGGATGGATTATCTCAGCAAAGCAGAAGTGCTCACTATCACACATTTAGACACATTTGTGAACAATGTTTGAGAGGAATGGTAATATTGTGTATCTGGAATGAAGTTTAGATCTTCAAGTCCATCTCATGAAACATGGGAGCAAAAACAAAAGTGTTGCGTTTATATTTTTGTTGAGTGTATGTAGTTTGTGCAGCTCTTTGGCCACATGCAGCTGTTTTAACTACAAATAAAGACACATTTATTGTCCATTCATTTAACAGCTTCAAACAGAAACATACAAAACAATGTTTTCACAGTAGAAGAACATCTGAGACAAAAACACAGCTGATGTGATGTGTCAATGAACACAAGGAGCTCCGTTAGAGAGAAACACACAGTGTGAATGTGTCTAAGAACTAAACCAGTAATCTACACTGATTGGTCACATCTGGACTCACCTGAACTTTCTGCAGTTCCTCACAGCTGGAAGCAGTCTCAATCGTCCTTCTGTTGTTGTGTTATACTTCATCAGGTCTAGCTCATCAAGAACCTCCTCTGACATCTGCAGCATGTAGGCCAGAGCTGAGCAGTGAATCTCAGAGAGTTCCTTCTCTGATCTGGTCTCTGACTGCAGGAACTCTTGGATCTCCTGATGCACTGAGAGGTCGTTCATCTCCATCAGACAGTGGAAGATGTTGATGCTTCTGTCAGGGGACACTGTATCAGTGCGTCTCTGTTTCAGGTTGTTGATGGCTCTCTGGATGGCCTCTGAACTGATCTCTGTCTGACCCAGCAGGTCTTTTAAAAGTCTCTGGTTTGACTGCAGGGAGAGACCATGAAGGAAGCGAACCATCAGGTCCAGGTGGCCAGTTTCACTGTTCAGAGATTTCTTCATGACTCTGTCCAGGATGTCATCCAGAGATGACCAACTTTTCTTTCCCAGGAAGTTCACCAGCTCTTCATCGTCCCCATCAATGAAACAGCGTATGAGGTGGAAAGCAGCCAGAAACTCCTGAACGCTCAGATGGATGAAGCAGAACACCTTGTCCTGGTACAGGCCTCTCTCCTCTTTAAAGACCTGTGTGAACACTCCTGAGTACACTGAGGCTGCTGTGATATCGATGCCACACTCTGTCAGGTCTGACTCATAGAAGATCAGGTTTCCTTTCTGCAGCTGATCAAAAGCCAGTTTTCCCAGAGACTGGATCATCTCCCTGCTCTCTGGACTCCACTGTGGATCTGTTTCAGCTCCTCCATCATACTTGATCTTCTTCACTTTGGTCTGAACCACCAGGAAGTGGATGTACATCTCAGTCAGGGTCTTGGGCAGCTGTCCTCCCTCTCTGGTTTCCAACATGTCCTCCAGAACTGTAGCAGTGATCCAGCAGAAGACTGGGATGTGGCACATGATGTGGAGGCTTCGTGATGTCTTGATGTGGGAGATGATCCTGCTGGCCTGCTCCTCCTCTCTGAACCTCTTCCTGAAGTACTCCTCCTTCTGTGGGTCAGTGAACCCTCTGACCTCTGTCACCACGTCCACACAGTCAGGAGGGATCTGATTGGCTGCTGCAGGTCGTGTGGTGATCCAGAGGCGAGCAGAGGGAAGCAGCTTCCCCCTGATGAGGTTTGTCAGCAGCACATCCACTGAGGTGGACTCTGTGACATCAGTCAGGATGTCATTGTTGTGGAAGTCCAGAGGAAGTCGACACTCATCCAGACCATCAAAGATGAAGACCACCTGGAGGCGCTGAAAGCTGCAGATTCCTGCTTCTTTGGTTTCAGTGAAGAAGTGATGAACAAGTTCCACCAAGCTGAACTTTCTCTCTCTCAGCACATTCAGCTCTCTGAAAGTGAATGGAAATGTGAACTGGATGTCCTGGTTGGCTTTGTTTTCAGCCCAGTCCAGAGTGAACTTCTGTGTTAGGACTGTTTTCCCGATGCCAGCCACTCCCTTTGTCATCACTGTTCTGATTGGTTCCTGTCTTCCAGGTGAGCCTTTAAAGATGCCTTCTGGTCTGATGCTTGTTTCTGGTCTGTGTGCTTTCCTGGATGCTGCTTCAATCTGTCTGACCTCATGTTCCTCATTGACCTCTGCAGTCCCCCCCTCTGTGATGTAGAGCTCTGTGTAGATCTGGTTCAGAAGGGTCAGCTCTCCTGCTTTAGCGATCCCCTCAAACACACACTGGAACTTCTTCCTCAGGTTAGACTTGAGTTTACGTCCACACTCTGCAGCAGGAGTTCCTGAACAAACAATAAATGTCATTAATAAGTGAACGCTACAATAAATGTGTCAAATAAATATTTTCTGTCTCCATGAAATCTGTTCATCAGTTGTAGACAAACAGTTTGTGTTTTCAGTCAGAAGAATTCACAGATGTCTGCATCATATTAACAGCAGAGTGTGTAAATGTAAACTTCATTTCCTCTTTCCATCATGTTAAAGCTCTTCAAATCCTCTTACTGCTCTGCAGACGCTCAGCCAGCTCCTCCTGCTTCATCCTCCTCAGGAAGTGCACTGTGATCTGCACTAATGACTCTCTGCTGCTCCTCTGCTCTTCATCCTCCTCATCCTCCCTCTGACTCTCTGAGCATTCTGGGTAATCTGGACTCAGGAGCTTCTGGATCTTCTTCAGCTCGTCCTTCACAAACCTGACAATGTTCTCCTCCAGCAGCTGGAACAGAACAACAGAGTATAAACTCTCAGACTTTGAGGAGCAGAATAACAGTTTAGTGTTTCATGATATTACAGCTTATGTTCATACATGTATTACTTGAATCTACAACATTAGATATGAAGTGTTGTGTATGCACAGCTGCTGTAGTTATAAGTATTACTACCACAGTTCTGTCTCTGTGAATGCTTGCTCAGGGGTCAGGCTCTGGGTCTCTGTAGAGCACCAGGACTGTTGTGTTGTAGTTAGAAGCTGTTTGTACTCACCATAAATATGGCGTCCTGAGCAGGAGTCTGAACACTGGGTTGCTGCAGTCTGTGACAGAAACATCAGCATTTAACAACACAATCACTTCACTAAGTGTTTTGATGTGTTTTCACTTTAAACAGACACACAACAGTCAACAGACTGGTGAAGAAAATTAATTAATACACAAAATGTGTGTATTAAAAATGAAAACTATCCTGACTCCACACTGTTCAGCTGCATCCAGCAGGTTTGTAATTTGTTCTTCTTCACATATTCTGCTTTAATGGCTGCCAGCACAGCTGTAAGAGTTCAGTTAAATCTTCCACTCACCATGTTTCTCTTTCTTTAACATTAAGCGATGTGCAGCAGGATGGGTTTGTAATGAATCGCAGTCAGACAATGTTGCAGTGTGATGATATAGAGTCTATATCATGTGTTATGACTAAGTCATATTTTGTGTGTGTGAGTGTTCTCCCTCCCCGCCAACAGGGGGGAGCATACTATTGGTTCTGCAGCTGGATGACATGGAGCTCGAGGATTGGAGGACACAGATGGGCTCTGAATTTAAAAACCCTCCACATCAGCCACCCGATGCTCTTGCCCTCCTCTCCACATCTCGAGAAGACTGCACTCGATTTTTGCTTGTATATTGGACATTAGACTGTGAATATTAATTTATGTAATTTAGACTCGTCGTTTGATTTTGGCTTTACCTAGAGTAATTGAATTTAAGTTATTATTACATACCAGGCACATTTGAGTAGGGGTGAGAAGCCGTTTTTGTTTATTCGTTTTCTCCTGTTTTTTGTTAGGAAGTCAGGGAAGTCACCTGTATCTTTGTTTGAATCTCTTTTCTTTTGTTCAGGAAAGACAGGAGCTGAGAACCTTAGTTGTTTTGTTTGTTATTTTGGCATTGCTCACCCTGAAGGTTTCTGTTGTCTCGGTTCGTTTATAAATAAATTTATATAAATTCCATTCGTCGTTGATATTTTTTCATATCTACCTTGGGAGTCGGAACAGGAAGGAAGAGTCACTTTATGCTACAACTAGGTTTCCCCTAGGCCGGTTGTAACATAAATTGGGGGCTCGTCGATTCTTTTGAAAGCGTGTTGGTAAGTAAAACGTTTGTTATCGGTAAGTTAAATTTGGCTCGTTCGTGTTTTGATTCGTGTCAGTAAGTAATTGGCAATTCGTCGTTTTTTTGGAATATTGTATTTTTCATATTACTCTGCATAATACTGGTTGACAGTTTTGCTCTGAATATGGAGTTTGATCTAGAGTATTTTGTGAAGAATCCTACAGTCCAGCAGTTGGACAAGTGTAGGAAGGTGGATTTATTAATGATTGCTGCGCGTTTTCAGGTCAGAGTGCCTCAAAACGTTAAAAAGGAGGAACTGAAAGAGCTTTTGCAGGAAAAGCTGGTGGAGGAAGGTCTGTGTGTGTCTGTGCCCTCTGTAGAGGAGGCGGCGAAAGCTGACGTGAGCTCCCGTGACACGGTGCGGCCCAGCCCAACCGCTCCCTCTGGTCCGTCTGTTACGCCTGCTATGACGGCAGAGGAGATGCAGCTAACTCTCAGAATAAAAGAAATTGATTTGAGAAATCGCGAGTTAGAGGTGGAGGCCATGCACCTGAAGGTGAGGGCCTTAGAGCTAGAGCGTCTCCCCTCTGCGACTCCACACCCATCTGCCTCACGACAGGTTCCTCATTCTCCTCGTGACACATTTGATGTGAGCAAGCACATTGCTTTAGTGCCACCATTCAGAGAGTCTGAGGTGGATTACTATTTTAGTGCCTTTGAAAGAATCGCAACCACTCTGAATTGGCCGGTTGTAACACATGACACTGCAGACCTTTGTTATTTCCTTTACTTAAAGCCTTCAGAAACCACCATGAGATGATAACATGACAACATAAATACATACTGATACTTTCTATTATACATCTACAAACACAGACCTGCTTATGGGTCTTTTACAGAGCCAAGCAGACCCACATGATCATTGAAGAACTCTGCTAAGTTACAGAAACAGGACTTAAAGTGGTATCAACATTTGTGAAATGTTCACTTTTCATGGACACAGAGCTGGATCAGTGTCCATGATGGCCACTACAAGAGACTGAACAACTGTTATCACACAATTTATTTGATCACAATTTGACCAAATTCAACCAAAAACACCGAAGAACAGAAGCCACCTTAAAGTTCTGCACAGGCTGTGTTCAAGTCAGAATAATCAGCAGTGTGAGGTACGTGCAAAAATCCAAACCAGGACCCTGGGAATCTGAGGAGGAGGAGACTAGCTCCTAGCTACATATAGGCTGACAGCTACAGTCGTTTTGGGAAGTTGGTCAAACTTTCTATATTTCTGCATAAATATGACCCGAAACACGATCAATGCTGAATTCTGCAGCCGACAAAACATAGCTGAGCTAGACAACAGAAAAATGCATAAACCGCTAGCGATTAGCACAATGCTAATTTGCATTGAAAAACCCATAAGGTCGCTAGCGCTATTAGCGTCACACTTTTAACCCGTTTTCTTAAACTTAAATAACTTAAAGTGCCTCCTATGAGCGCATGACGTAAGGTAAGGGCTTATGAAACATAATACTTACAGACAGATATTCTCAGACGACTAAAAAACATGTAGCAGGATGAAAAAACACAACAGAAACTTTCCACTTGGCTCTGGAACCATTATGCTACTACGGAAGCCTCGTAGGACAATCTCAACTCAAACATAGAATTTTGGCTGACTATAGGGGGCAGCACAATAATATTTACACACAGTGTATGAATCTATCATTTATTTAAATGTTTTATTACTGAAATGTCTTTCCATACTTTGTTTCAGTGGGCTGCCTTTCTAGTACAGTGAGGCAGATGTTTAAGTCATGTTTATGCAGACATATAGAAGATTTTAAATGATTCATACACTTTGAAGCAGCACTGTAAATATGCATTACTCTGTGCTACAGATGCTCCAAACCATCAACCACCTGCAAACAGACACATACAACCCCAAGAGTCCAGCAGAGCTCATCACAGCATGGAGACACTTCCAGAGTGATTCTTACCTTTGATCATCAGATGGCTGATCAGCTTTGAATTCAATGGGCCTACCCATCGACTGATCACTTTTCATGGACACACAGCTGGGTCCAGGTCCAGCAGAGTCTGCTCTCACATCCTGGATCCTGATAGAATCACAAACACTGACTCTGAGCTTCTTCTGGAAAAATGATGCTGAACATCATGTTACACTTTAAATGTTTAATAATGATGGAAACAAACTGCAGCTGTGACATTAACTCTGACCTTTGACCCTCAGATGGATCAACAGCTTTGAAATTCAAGGGATGATCCTTTGACCAATCACTCTTCATGGACACACAGCTGGCAGGTCCAGGTCCAGGTCCAGGTCCAGGTCCAGGTCCAGGTCCAGGCCCAGGTCCAGGCCCAGGTCCAGGTCCAGGTCCAGGTCCAGGTTTTGGTGAGTCTGTAAACACACCAACATCTCTGATGCTGTTATTATTGATGTCACATGCTGTAAGTGGAACAGTGCACACACACATTCAGTGTTTGCTTCAGAATTCTGTCACTTCTCTCCATGTGTGAACATGTGAATAAATGAACATGTGTTCATGTGTGTTTCTGTCACAGTGTGAACAGACTGAGTGAAGCACTGAGACCTTCCTCTGTAACAGTCTGTGGACTGTTTTCTATAGAAAGGACAAACACATGAGCAGCTACTGTCTGAGCTCTGAGGACTGACACACTTCTCCTCATGGCAAATATTAGATTCACATATTTATGAACCCTTGAAGAGAAAATGTTTCTTCTGATGAGTTTCAATCATCGATATGAATTCATGAAAAATAAAACGCAGCACAGGCGTGTTAAACCTGAAACAGACTGATCTGATAAAGTCAGAATAAAGCGACCTTTTCTCCGCTTGAAGCTTTGAACGAGTCGATCTGAGTTTCAGAGCAAATGAAGCTGCTGAACTTTACAGAGAGAACGATCAACAGAGACGCTTGTTGTTTGTCTGTCTGACATGAATTGAATTACAGTAACTCCACACAGCTCAGTGAACACAAAAACTCAGAAAGCTGTCAGACCGGTTCTGACACTCCCTGCATTTCTCACTGATCATGTGACCTGAGAGCTGTGTTCTACAGTCTGCTGTGACTCGAACAGAAAAACACTACAAGTAACAACTTGTTCTGAAACAGCTGTTCATCTGCTATAAAAGTCATCAAAGAGCAAAGAGAAAGCAGCCAATCAGCAGCAGAAACATCTGTACTGTACCATCAGTCAGTGATGCAGCACAGTGTGATCAGACATGGAGAGATTTCTCTGGAAGGACTCTCACCTGCTGGATCAGTTCAGATGGACTTACAGACACTTTCCAGCTTCCTGTGTGGAGAAGAAGCTGCTCCTGGTCCTCCTCATTCCTGCTGTCTGACACAATCTGATCTGAGGACGCCGTCACTTCCTCACAGCCTCACAGTCTGAACACGTCAGTGACGGTGAAACCGGTCCGACAAGTGTCTGAAAGACATTTCCTGATTCACTTCTACTGTCTGTCCACTAGATGGAGCTCAGCAATCAATGAACTGCAGATCAGCACAGGATGGAGCAGAGCAGAAGCAGCATGGTTCTCCTCTTTGTGAGCATCCAGCTCCACTCACATCTCAGTAGGCTACAACCTCCTCACAGCTGCACATTGATAAGGGTGATGTATTGAAATTCTAAACACCAGTTTACAATGAGTTGATCCTGTTACAACCAAACTACATTCTCTTTATCAGGGCTGACCTGGGACTAAAATGTGGCCCTGGCATTTCTGTCCATGGCGGCCCACCATGGTTATTTATAAGTTCTGCATACCAGAGCATATATGTGCTGTTCAAAGATGAAATAAAGCACAGTAGACTACATGGAAGAGAGTGGCCATGCTAAAAACATTCTTGTAACACTCAGAGCTTTCATCTGGGGAGAGATGGCCACAGGGTCACCATTCCCATCTTGAAGCTAAAGTGGCCATCAAAGAAACGTCAACATTTTTATACTTTACCTGTGACCTTATGATGTCACCTTCATAATAGAACATGATAACATAAAAGCCATTGATTCCTACTGATCTATCCAGCTAATGTCCACATTAAAACTCTGCACTCAACATGTTGGAAGCATTTTCTCATTATTCCTTCACAGTGAGTGAGTCTTACCTGTGCTGTTGGTTTCTGTGACGAAGCAGAGAGCAGTCAGTGTTCAGGGTGTTTATACTTCATCATAGGAGGAGCCTCTGTGGTCACATGACTTCCTAGAAACTCTGAACAGGTTTAAACAGACTGTTGGCTCAGATTAAAAAATTTCCCAGTTTGGGATCAATCAAAGAATAAAGATCATCAGTCTATCAGCTGGTTTATGGTGTGTTCAAGAGGAACTGGTGCTGACCTTTGGACTCTGCCCTCTTTGTGAGGTCAGAGAGGTCAAAGGTCAGGTCAGTAAAAACCCAAATACTCGCACTGAGGTGTGAAGACAATCATAACAGAGAGTGTGGTGTACAGAGAGAAGACTGTACTCACTGTCAGCGGGTCACATGTGCTCTAACATGCACTGTGAGCTGTAAGGTCTTATACAGACAGGTGTGTGTCTTTCCTCATCATGTCCACAGACACAGCTGGACTGAAGGTTAGAACCATCAGAATCATATTTCACTTTTTGTTTTTTCATCTGCAGAAATGTTTTCCTGTCAACATGGGGTGCTGTGTGTACAAAAAATAACTGAAATGATTTCAGCAAATGGCTGCAGCTGTTTACGTGAGCAGATGCTGTGACTTAATGACTGGAATGTTTAATCATCCCAAAAGGACCGGATCAGGACTGACCTCACGTTTTTAAAGACTAAAAGACTAAAATGAAATGACTAAAAAGACACCTGGGACCTGCTAGCACACACCTTCATACAAACACAACACTCCCCCCAACACTTACACCACTGAATACCACTGTCACTCTGGATTCTACCAGCAGATGGAGACAAAGTAAACATGGGTCAGAGTACAGAGAGTCTAGAAATAACGTCATGATAAACAGTGAAGAAGCATTTTACATTAAAGATTTCATATGATGTCTGAAACATTGGATTGTAACTTATCTATAAAACTATGTTTTTGTAGGATTCATAAAAAGTGCTTTTGGACTGTTTATAAGCAGGACCTCCATCTTTCTCCAAGCTTTAAAAAACAGCTGAGAGTTTTCAGCTCATCACTTCTGGAAACACTTCATTTTAAGAGACGGCCTCATAATGCTGTTAGAAGTGTTCTTATGATTCCTGAAAACCATCTGTGCATCATAACTCAATCTCTACAGCTGCATTGGATCTCTGCTTGTTAATCAGTGATGGATGATAACATGTTACTGCACAGGTTTCCACCATTTTATGGCTGCATTAAAGACTTTGAACCTGGCTGCTGCTCAGTAAAAGCTCCATCTACAGACCAACATGAATGAGTGACACAGTGAGAATGTAAAAAGTCAAAAGTGTCTGACTGAACACATGATGCAGACACAGTGTTAACAGATGCTGCATTGCTCTACAAAGAGCAGTTTGATGACAGACTCTGTTTCATGCTGACTGTGAACATTTTCAAACATCTGGAACATGTTTAATGACTGTATGAAGCAGCCAGCAGTCCTCCACAACAGGACAGTGAACGCCTCTCACTAGCTGAATCACACTGTCTGTTAGAATGACACAAAGATCTCTAACAATCAGATGATCGGCACGAGACGAACAGATACAGTAAATCTTCCAAATGAAGCACAACAAGCAAACACTTGAAGTCACAGTAACACAACAACACTCATCAATAAACTGCTGTTAGTTACCTCCTGATGGAGAAAAGAATCTGGATGAAGCCGAGGAGTGAAGGTGACGTCCATCAGCAGGAAAACAGCAGAGAAAGAACAAACATGGAACTCACAGCAGCAGCTTTTCAACGCTCTGTTGATGCACAGAAAGGCTCAGCTCTCTGGATTCATCGTCACACTCAAGGCTTCTTTAAGGAAACATGATGACAGTGTTCTGACCTTTGGAACAAAGAGCTCAGGTCAAACATTCACAGACTGAACCAGCACAGAGTTCTTATCAGTTACAGTTACAGACCTTGATCTGACCGTAAGGAAGGAGAAACACACCTTCTTAATAAAGTGTGTTTCAGTGAAAACAAATCCATCCGCTCCAAACATCATTTACACTCGCTATAAATGTAACATTTGATGTTCTTATCTGACTGTTACTATGAATAAACTGTGTGAGGACTTTGTGTAGTTAGATCACAACCCACAGCGAGACTGTGACAGAAGCAAAGAACAGATTTACAAATTTGCAGAAAATTATTATTTGATACGATCAGACACATCAATGCTTTGGTTGTTCTGCCAGCACAGTGGTCCAGATCCTGAAAATGAATAATCTGAGCAGATTGATTGTGGGTGGATGAAAGAAGTGAGCAGATGAGGTATTCTCAGTTTATACAATATGAAGGCAGGTTTCTGGAAACACTTCATTTTAAGAGACGGCCTCAGAATGCTGTTAGAAATGTTCATATGATTCCTGAACACCATCTGTGCATCATAACTCAATCTCTACAGCTGCATTGGATCTCTGCTTGTTAATCAGTGATGGATGATAACATGTTACTGCACAGGTTTCCACCATTTTATGGCTGCATTAAAGACTTTGAACCTGGCTGCTGCTCAGAGTGAGAACATTACTTGAAGCTGATGGGGAGCTGTGTCACTGCACAGTGTTCTGTGTTGAAGCTTCGACACACGATTCAAGAAAAAGGTTCATTACTCGAGGCTTCATTGACACAGTGCTCCAGTAGGACATCTAGTGGTGGATAAAATGAACTGTGGTGCGTGTTATTGGTTCATGGATTGTTTGGGATTTGAATCGCCGCACAGTCTCGTTTGACTACACTACATGGTTGAATGGTTTCAGGCTGACACAATAAAATACATTAAACTTTCACTTTTACTGCACAAAATTTGTATACAAAGTTACATTTGAAGTGATCATCATGATTAATCCGATTAAAATGTTTAACACAATTAAAGCATTTGCGGCGGAGAACAAAGCTGGATGCTGGTGTAGGGGAATCATTGTCGGTTTGGGTGCGAGAGGTTCCGGGTTCAAAACTTATGATACGCGAATCAGCAAGAGGTCCTCCACACACACATGCCAGAGAAACGTGATCAATAACTTTTCTTCTACTAACATGTACACAATGACAAATTGCGATGTATGTATCAATGTAGCTAATATATTTCACTATCTAACTGATTGATCTATTACTATATATTGATATATAGTCATATCCCTGAACACACCCGATCCCACCAAGCGATTCACAACCCGAACCAATCACATGACTCGTATGCCGTTCGAAGCACTCAACTGCTTCAAACGTCACTGAAGTGGTTCAAACGTCACTAGTCACGTGACCGAAGCAAGCCTCAGCACAGTGTGAGACCGATTACGTGATTTCAGACTCGATCGGAATCGGACATTACCTCCCGATCAGGACTCGAATATATTTATTAGGACTCTCAAAGTGAATTCCTTCTGTGCAGGGTGGCTCTGTGTCCTGTAGTGTAGGGGTATGACAGCTGCTTTTGGCTCGAGAGATCCTGGTTCGAGACCTTGATGAGCTGCTGCGTGTGTGCAATCTCCTAGCGTGGCACTCTGGACACACACACACACACTCGGTATGGGCAGATACTCAAAATGAGGCAAAAAAACCTGATCGGGACATCCCTAATTAAAACGTTATGGATACGCATAGCATTGTAACTTTTTATATTTATTACATAGAAGACACCCTGAAAATAATTCATTAAGCTTTAAGGGAATACGTCATTAGTACATTTTGTTCAAAAACTGTGCATACAGCCATCAACTGCACGAGCAGATCCCCGTTTATGCATAGCAATCTCCCACCTCATCTTACGTTGCAGACATCGCTTTTCACACTCCTCACAAAACTGCACCTGTTCCTGAGATCGCTTGTAGAGTGTTTTTCTCTTGTCAGCTGTGTGCAGAATGAACTTTGCTACTCTGTCCAGTTTAGTCTCTTTGTCCTTTCACCCGTTTCAGAAACATTTGGATATAACATCATTGACTCAAGCAAAACTCCCCAAAGGAACTTTTCCACACAGATGTTTCAGAACATTTTCCTCTTTGGCAAACATGGCTTCTTATCTATGCATCCTTCATGTGACAAATAGCATTCAATTTTAAAAATAACTGAAACAATTCCCTCATATTGTGCTAGATAAAGGCTTCTCACCTGTACGGGTTCTGATGTGAACAGTTAAATCGTTATTTTGACTAAAACATTTGCCACATGTTTGGTTTCAAAATGGTTTCTCACCTCTGGCTGGAGTCTATAGTAGTTGTCAGTGGGAGACAGGCCTTGATGGGTGGCCAGTCTATCACAGGGCTGCCACAGAAAGACAAAGACAATGAACCTAACATGCACGTCTTGGAATGTTGGAGGACATGTCACATGACGCATCTGATGACTAAATATAAGAACAAGCACATAAAAAATCCTGAACTTTAAGGAAGCTAAAAGCAAATAAAACATCAATTTATGACAGAGCTTCTGACATTGAACTATAAACTGTAGCTGACCTACAACTGGTTACTATGAAAAATCCACTGTTATAATATGAGGTTATATATAAAGTTTACACACATGTAACAAATAACCAAACTGCTTTATAATGAATCTGTCACATATAATTCATGTTATTTAATCACTTCTGTTTTAATCTGTTTTAATTGGTCAGATTTATGTATGAAATATGATTCAAGTCCTCATATTACATATTTGAAGTTATGTCTCAATATTTTACTATAATAGTCATGATAACAAAAATATTGATTTAACAGACACGGGCAGTATGTGTGGATATGTCAAATATTATACATTTCTGTTCATGAAATATTATTGATGGACATGCTAGATAAAATATTTACCAGATCACATTTAACACATTATGATGAGTTATTATATATTATAATTATTACATATTGATGTCTATTTACCATCATTTACTTTAAAACCAAAATATGTATTTTATATATTGTATAATTTTGATTCAGTAGAAACAGTCCATGAAGAAAGTGACTTTAAACAGCTTCAACATTCCAACAGTAAAAACAAATGTTAGTTCTTACCTGTTACTATCAGTTTAGTTCCAGGACCAAAGATCCTCACACAGTGAAACAGGCTCATACAACAACCTGCTGAGTGAAGCATCCAATCAGGAGGCAGGAGTCTGTCAGAATTCCATGTTGCAGGAACGTCTGTGTAAAACAGAGACACTGAAAATCTCCATGTTTGTAAAAAGCACCACAGCGTCCTCATCATAGCTTTTTCCTGCTGGTTCTAAACTTCCTCTGTTAACATGTGAAGCTCCGACTGGAAGACTCCCAGTCAGCGCCCCCTCTGGTCACATGGACTCATTCCTTCCTTTGTTGGGATCAAACATGCATTTGTGCAGCTTTCGATGCTTCAGAGCTCTTTGAGTGTGTTTGAGTCTGAGATGGAGGTGAAACATGAAGCTGATGTGGTTTTCTGTTCTCTGCTGGTTTTTGTTCAGGCTGCTCCCATAATCTCTCACTGTGGGACCTTCCACTCCACCAACAGGAGCAGTAGGTGGCTGAATGATCCTCTTTAACTGCCTTGAGCTCCAGCTCCAGCCCTTCTGTGTTTGTACAGCTGAGAAATCATCTTTCTGAGGATGACTGTAACCTCCATAGATGTCACCATTATCATTATCAATATAGAGAATCAGTCTGAATGTGTCCTGGTCTTTCTTCTGGTACCAGAATACAAAGCTGTCACTACACTGTTGAAGCCCTCCACAGCTGAAGGACACATGTCCACCGACTCTCCTGGTCAGCGAGGCATCGTCCTGGGTCAGATCTGCTGCCATGGAAACCAGCGCTGCAGAGACAGGTGGAGGTCAGTGTTTGTTACAGGTGCGGCTCGTCGGCGCCTGATTGGCTGGAAACACTCACCTGAACACAGACAGCAGAGAGCAGCAGCCGGCAGGAGAAGCATGTTTCCTCTGGTGAACTCACAGAGAAGTGACGCTCTGATGCAGCTGAGGCCAAACGAGGACGAGCTGCTCAAAACTCCCATCAGCCCCTGCTGCCCTCAGATAAGACTGCTGAGTGCTGTGGTTTGTAACCACAGCTTCAGATGAGACTGATCACTGCTAATAGAAAAGAAAAGAATTCTTATGAAGAATAGTGCCATGATATCTGGTATTATCCTGTCACCACAGTTTGTTGTGTGTGTGTGTGTGGTGGTGAGGAAGGCTGGAGAACAGGAGAGATGAGGGTTTGGACTAATTGGACTTATTAATGACTTTTTACTAACCAGACTGAAAACTGTGTCATCACACACCCACACATGTTGTGTTATAAACTACTACTCATACATATTTATACACATACATATGTTTTTAAAGCATGCTGTGTGGATGGGAAAGGAGGCAGACCTGAGCCTGTCTGAGCATGTGGCTCCACCTAGTGGACAAAAGTGCAAACCACTGGCCCGGTCACAGAAGTCAGAGGCTCATGCAGATCATGGGGCATGTTTTGCAGTGCTTATCACGAGCGTGCTTCTCCTGCAGTTCACACACTTGTGAGGACAAACACTTGTTGTTGCAGGACTGACTGTCTGTGGTGGTTTGGCAGCGTCCTCCTGATAGTTTTAGTCTCTTATCAGATGTTCAGGTGAGCCACACATCAAGACATCAGATAAAAACAGGACCTGCTCCTTCCTGCAGGAATAAAAGCACTTGAGTGATGAACAGCTGATATTTTGGGTTTTATTCCTAACAACTTCACACACTACAGACCAGCCTCACTGCTGCCTCACTTCTCTAAAGTCCTTGAAACACTGTTTAATGATCGCTTAGAAACATTTATTGAAGAACATCAGTTATTAAATGAAAGCCAACATGGATCTAGACTGAAAAGATCAACCTCAATGGCAACAACTGATGCAGCAGAAGAAATCTCAAATGAGCTGCACAATAAAGAAATCTGCCTGGAACTGGGTCAAAGTGGTTTAACTGACAGAGTACAATATGTGCAGATGGCAGTTTGCTTCTAGGTGTCTTAGCATTGCTTGTGCTGTCCACCAGGGGTCAGTATTAGGTCCTTCTTGCTACATTCTGCACAGCACAGATCCTGTTTAAAGCATATAATAACTTCTTACCTGGTACCATCCAGAAACTCTTCACTCTGAGAGAGAAGTCTAACAGTCTGAGAGGTTATGGCAACTTTAAAGTCCTGATGGTGAGAAGCACCAGGAAGAGTCTGTGTGTCTGTATGTGGAGTCAAAGGGTTAATACTAATAATCAGTTATAGTAAATTATGGATGATTATAGTATATTGTGTGATTCTCTGTTTCTATGCATAGATTCATCCTGTGCTGTTGTTATGTATGTGCTTACAGTATGACAGGAAGCAGCTACAGGTTATGTTCTATGAATGATGGAGACGGGTGGAGTCAGATCAGTTCTACTTCCTTCCACTCCCTTTCAAGCATATAGTGCAGACTTTATGTACAAGCATGTATCCAGGGTCAGTTCTGCAGGCTTGTTACACTGGCCCTTACACGGTCCTACAAAAAGTAAATGACTGTGATTTTATCTGCCATGGCATTTGTGACGGCCACAAAAGTGTCACATTTGTGTTTTGGGAATAACACGTTTGTAATGTATTGTTTGTTTTTGGAATAGGTATATACTTGAGAAACGTAAAGTGTGTGTTTTGTAAGGGTTTTCCTTTAAAAAAAATGGGTATGTAATAACCACTCCAGAACAGCAGGGGGCAGCGTCGAGTGCTGGGTTTCTCTGCGCTACAGGTGGATTTTCCTCATTACTGCAGAGAGCGCACTGTGAACTGACGCGCTGTCGCGATGCCTCATCATTTCTTTCCTGAATTTCAGGTTAGTGATGTGTAAAATGACACAGAATAAGGATAACACGATGTGAAAATGTGTTTAAGAGTTGAGTGAGTTATGTTGGCCAAATAGCTCTGTAGAAACATGGGTTTAATTAGTTGCTGTGCTCCGTGACGAGCAGGCTGAGCCTGAGATACTTTGTTAGCTTGGCACACACATATCCCTCCGCGCAGTGTGTGCAAGTGAGCTCCGTATAAGTTTGCTCCCACTTGGTTATGAGTTGTTTCGCCAAATGAGTTGTGAATAAAATGTTTAGGATTGAATATGAGTAAGACAGAGTTAAGTAAAGAGTTGTTAACCTTGGTTTGATGGGTCTTTGCAGTATGGTGATGACAGTGAATGAGTTATGCTCATCGAAGGACAGTTTATATTAAAGACTGTTAGTAGAAGTTGTAAAAACATTTTGAATAGCTTAATATTACAATAGTCCATACATTTTGAGTATAAAGAGCAAGAAAAGACATTTTTGGAAATGTATTTTATTTTGAGATGGACTGAAATGTATTGATGTTGATTTATGATTGATTCATGTTGAACGGACATTCAATATTGCACATACATTGGACATAATGAGTCTGAACAATAAGAGTTATTGTTATAAGTATTTTCTGAAGGAAATGTCCAAATAAATGACTGCAGAGAACGCACTGTGAACTGACACGCTGTCGCCCTGCCTCATCATTTCTTTCCTGAATTTCAGGAGTTTATCTGGCAGCCCGGTGCCGTTGCTACGGTACCCGTTACACATTCACTACCTCAGATTGGTCAACACTCACAACATCTACATGAGCATCAGTGTGACTTGGCTGCAACCAGTGGTCTCGTGTGTGAGGCCGTCTCCCTTAAAGAGCGCCTCCCACTCGCCACAAAGGAGGACCTGCTGCTGTTTGGACCCCTGTCTGTAATAATGTGTCTTTGCATGCTGGCCATCTGCTACTGCTATGTGTGTGTGTATCGGGCTGCACTCAGCGTGAACACAATGTTGAAGTCCAGCAACCACCGAGCCAGATGCACCATAGGACTCTACCTCTCACTGTTGTTGCTCCAGCGGTCATCAATCATATTTCATATCATCTTTACCATGACGCTGAAGAGAGAAGCCCTCTGCAGCGTGACCAACTCCATGGTGCTGCCTCTGATAATCAGAATTCCCTCGTGTATCAATCCTTTCTTCAACGCCAGGAATCCACAAATCAGTTATCTCCTCTTTTCTGCATCCAGTCAGAGGAGACAGGCTGAAGAAGTGGTAGAGATGGAGGTGATTCAGTAGAGCAGGAGTCCTATTTATGTGCCTCATTTGTTGAACTTTAAACAGCATATTTATTGGATTTCTCCCTCAGACTTTGCAGGAGCAGGATAAATCTCAAAAATCAGAAATCTGAGTTTAGATTAAGGATTTTGGGGAAAGAAATTGTCTAAATTGTCAGAATTTAAAGTCAGAATTCTGAATTGAATCTAAATGAGCTATGAATATATGATTACAAAATAGATTTTTAATTTGTATGAATTTAATTTATTCATTGAAAAAGTATATACTCCATTATTGACTGTTTATCTTACTGTGTCAGGTCCCCATTAAAATGTACCCCCTCTTGTATTATTTGAACCTATTGTGTGCAGAGGCAGCTGAGTGATACTATCACACTGTATTAAAAAGAACAAAATAATTACAGAGAGCACAAAATGAACTGAGGACAGACTGCAAGCACCTCAAATAAGTGGACAACAGTGGCGCAGTGGGATAGCAGGGTTGTCTGGTAACCGGAAGGTTGGTGGTGTTGTGTGTTCTTGGGCAAGACACTTCACCCTAGCCTGTGGCGCGCCTTGCTAGTCATTGTATGACACTGCCGTAAAGAATTTCCCTCTGGGATTAATACAGTATCTAAAATAAAAAAAAAAAATAACAAACTCTACATTGAATCTTTGTGGCATGTGTGATACGTCGCTCCATTTGAATGCTTGGTGTTTATTCTAGATATCATTAATATAAGTGTCCGTGCAGTTATCACAAAATAGCTTTTCTGGCACTGTCAGGTTTCTGAGTGCACGTCTATCAATCACAGAAGTATATCTGTGGATGCTCTCATTCATCAGGTCAGAGTCATTTCCAAGAGTTTCAATGGAGGCAGCTGGACTCCAGGACTGTTTTTGAAGATGTTTCCCACTCCCCCGAGTGGCTTCTTCAGTTCTGCTACTGCTCTGGTTGGAATCTGAGTTTTATGTGTTCAGGACCTCTGTGGGTGGATCTCGCAGGAGCTACCATGACTAAGATCTCTCAGAAAGTGTGTCTGGGCCCTGTGCAGGACTAGTTGACGGCCCATCGTTAGAGTTTTAAAATTTGAATGGGAGTGAAGTCTGCTAGGCAAAACTGTAGCATATCAATATGTATCTGCCATCAATAATGTACAGGAAAGCATGTATACTGATTAAATCACAAAACACGCTGTTATAAGTGTCTTATAAGGAAACACAGACACTAGGATCCATTTTCCTGCACACGCTGTGACAGTGCCTAAAACTGCAGTTGATCCTGTGGCCACTTGGGGGTGGCACCAAAATTAAATCCCACAGGTGTTTATGTTCAAATGTCAACAGCAGAAATAAACAAAAATTCATGTCTATAGATAATTATTCATGCAAATGGTTCTCAGGCTAATCAAGAACTGCCGTCCCTCAAATGACCAAAATTCAGTCCCATGGTCATGTTAAACTGTCAGTGGTAGAAAGTATCTATGTAAAGCTAAAAACAAACAAAAATCAATAAACACTGTAGTCTTTACCAGGTAACAACATAATACAGAGAGATGTGTCAAGGAGCAAATCTGCAGTTCCTTACATGGCCAGTTGGTAGCTGGTCCAAAATAGTTTCTGTCCTGATAGACTTCCATATAAAATACTTTACAGCTAGAATTATTTTTTAATTAAATTTGAGCAGCCAGACCCCAAAAACCCCATATCCAAAACCACTGAGGAGAGATTGTTGAACTGTATATGCTTATCTAATTCAAAGTCATGTGTTTCTGCAGATCAAAATAAAATCATGCTTGTATATCTGATTGGTTCTTAGCAGACATAGTTTGGTCTGACCTGTGTATAGGACATTGTTTCAAGTCTTGTGGCTTGTTCAGATGTAGTTTTGTGAACCTTTGCCAGTGTTGTGCCAAAAAGTGATCATGCCAAAAAGTGAGCCTTAAAGCTGTTTCGCCAGATGTCTGTAGTACAGATACTTGTAACTTCATGTCTACAAAACACTTTGTGAAAGGGAAATGCTTACAAGTGCTGCAGTCTGTCATGCTGGTAGGCTTTTGGTTGGAGGATTTCTGAGGCTGCTGTGTCTGATAAATGTCTGTATTTTGCTCCCTAGCCCAGTGAAGCTGAGAAACTGTGTTGAACAGTTAGAAATGGAGACTTGGTCGTTGGTCTTGCTCGGTAACCATGCTGAAGAAATCTTCAGTTTAAGGTTTGCCCAAATGCCAAAGGGCCACTGAACACATCCACACATTTGCTCTGAGCTCATGTGATGTGCACCAAACTCTCACACTGCCTGCAGCATCGCTGGAAGTGTCCCCCTCTGTCTTCTATAGTCTGATTTGAATGATGTCTGATAGCAAACAGTGGGTTTCACGCAGCTTCAATGGGAAATAAACACTAACAAGACAGATAAGATCAAATATAACATCAAACTCTCAGGCTCCACAAACTCTGAAACTACTAAATTCTTCTTTAAAGCATGCAAATAAATCACAGCTTATGATGTGTGGGGGAGCACAGAGCACTAATAACATGACAAACAACCATTCACACTCAAATTCACACCTACAGGATATTTAGTCACATTTAAACATGTTTGTGTTGCTATACCAGACCCTGTATCAGTGATGAATTATTGCAATTTCAACATATGACCACCAGAGGGAAGCAGAGCGACGTGAGGCAGCAGTTGGCTTCATCCTCGGACTCTGGCCCCCATCAGTCCGGCTGCTCTGTCCTTTCTGTCTCCTGCAGCGTGCAGCTTTCTGTCCAGTTTGCTGACATGAACCAACAACTTAAGCTTTGATCAAAGATGCTGTATTGAACGAGTCGATCTGAGTTTCAGAGCAAATGAAGCTGCTGAACTTTACAGAGAGAACGATCAACAGAGACGCTTGTTGTTGGTTCCGCGTTTCAGGGACTTACTACAATAAAGATCCATCAGTTACAGGCAGCAAAGATCAATGAGCTGATCACACTGATGATTGATCAGATATCGACAGACTCACCTGCTGAATCAGTCCTGACTTCCAGAAGTTTCCACCTTCGTGTGTGGAGCTGCTGGTTCTGCTGCAGTCTGTCTGACAGGAGCTCAAAAACGAAAGTAAGTCCACAGAAGCCACGCCTTTAAACCAGGACACGTGACACAACAAAGCACACGGAGCCTTTCAGCAGCTGAGTGAACACAGAGACACATCACATACATACAATATACATCCATGTCTTTCTCTCTGCTGAAGTTCACTGCTGAACACATTTGACCTCATTAATAAACAGAGCTCAGTCAGATATTTGCTACATCAGCCATGTCTGTTTTAACCAATCAAACCTGGATGTGATCAATAACCTGCTGTGGAACACCTTCTTTATGAAGAGCATAAAGCTGCAGTCAGTGATGTTTCTGATGCAGTGTGTCTCCAGCAGGGGGCGCCCTCACAATGGAAACATGAAGCTGATTTTTACAGCAGCTCTGTCTGTGTCTGTTTACATGATAACAGCTGTGACACAAACAGAACAGTGATGGACTTTATTCAACCTGCTCAGCGAGAGAAGCAGCGAGCAGCTCTGATAGAAGTCTGTCTGCACCATCATCAGGGTCTGATGCTGCTGCAACAGCCGGACTCTGGGACAAAGTGACGTCAGCAGATGTCGGGTTGTCCTCTGAGTCTCTGAAGCAACATGCGGCTCAGCTGGAAAACAGCTTCTGATGGAGCTCTGATAGTCTGACTTCATCTCTGAGAGGAAGAAGAGGGAGAAGCCGCTGCGCAGCGCGCGGACTCTCTCCAGCAGCAAAGTGCAGAGATCATCAGAGCTCCACATGAGCTGAACATGAAGAGACACAGTCCGCTAGCAGCTCCTTCACTGTCGGCCTGCAGCGCTGCTCCCACACTCATCTGGACTCTTTCATCCACACAGAAAACACGAGCGGAACATTCAGCCTGCAGAGGAGCTGCCTTGGATTGAGTCTCCGCGGTTCTCATGGTGTGTTCAAGGACCGCCTCCCGCTCTCAGCTGATCATAACTACACTCTGACTGTGCTTGTGTTGCAGCTACGAACTGAACATGGCAGAAGAAGCTCCAGCTCCAGCCGCCGCTCCGGCCGAAGCGCAGAAGAAGAAGGTCTCCAAGCCGAACAAGTCCGGCCCCAGCGTCAGCGAGCTCATCGTGAAAGCTGTGGCCGCTTCCAAGGAGCGGAGCGGCGTGTCTGCAGCCGCCCTCCAGAAGGCTCTGGCTGCCGGAGGATACGATGTGGAGAAGAACCCGCGTCAAGAGCCCAGAGCCCCCACTCAGAGAGCTCATCCTCACTGCCCGTTCAAACAGGAGCTCTGTGATCATGCTGCTGCACACTGCACAGCTCCACCTGGTTCACTGGGGTTTGTTTTGTTAGTGTTAGTTCATGTGTTTACTTATATACTAAAGCAGTGATAAACCTATATTTACTAAACATATAAAACTATAGAAACAATACATGAATATTTTCAAGAATGACTTTATTAATCCCTGTGGTTAAATTACATGATGAGTCTGATGGCGGACTGCAGGAGTCACCGCCTGTACCGTTCCTGGAGCAGCAGAGTTTTTTAGTGTTATCATTCCATAGGTCATCATGCTTTTACACATAATAAACCTATACTTATTAAAGCTATTTATAAATGATCCTGTTAAATATTCCTCGGTGTCAGTTTGATATTACATCCTTGAACCAACCAATAAATAAATGTCCCTGAGACGGACCATTATTCATCTTGAAGAGTTCAACATGTGTATTATTACACTGCATCTTACAAAAGATAAAAGATGATATTTATTTCAGAAGAGACTGATTATTCTGTGCATCAGACAGAGTGATGAGCAGCAGAGGCAGAGGATGAGGAGCCGCTCTTTAGAGGACACTGAGGTGGCTCTTAAAGAGCCGCTGTGGTTTGAGGAGCCGCGGACACTTCAAGCTCTCTCTCCGTGGATGCAGCGGGCCAGCTGGATGTCTTTGGGCGTGATGGTGAGCCTCTTGGCGTGGATGGCGCACAGGTTGGTGTCCTCGAACAGGCCGACCAGGTGCTGGCCTCCTGCAGAGCCATGACAGCGGAGCTCTGGAAGTAGTCAGCTCCATGTTTGATTATTCTAGATGCTTTAAGGCTGTGAACCCCTCACTGCACACTTTAAACTCCGTTCTCTCTGTTTAAACACTGTCAGAGTTCAAACCTTCGTAGGAAATAAGTCCAGTATTACAGAATGAAACCAAAGATCAAACCTGTTTTCAGCAGCATTCTGCATTCTGGAGATGGACTGACACTGGTCTACGGACTATCCGGACCAGAACTCAATGAGCTGTAAGAGAAAACAAGGTGAGAGGTGAACTGGTTATAGGAGGGACCACTGTAATGCAAACATGTGATTTGCTGATTCTGGTGTTTTTAGGTTTTGATTTAAATTCCACAAAATCATTTATTTGCATTCAGTTATTTTTGATTGTAACCATATATAATTCATACTTCTGTCTGTGTTCTAAGAGTCTTAAAAATATGTGGTTTCCTTTTTATTTACAGTGTGCATGTCATGTGACTTATGAACGTACAGTTTGTGCATATATATAAACAGTTTGATTTCCAGGTTGATGCAGCAACAGCTGCTGCTCTGACACCATTGTTCATGTCTTCCTCTCTCTGCACTGTGTTAACACACCTGAATGCTGCAGAGCATCTTCTTCTTTCCTGCTAAATAAATAATGGCCCTGTGGTCTGGTGGTGTCGGTTCACCTTGGACAGCGATGGACAGGAGGACAGGAAGGTCCGGCTGCTCTCAGCTGGGACCTGTGTGAGTCTGGGTGCACACACACCTGCAGTCTGCCCACAGTTACTGACGTAGCCACTCCGTCACACCCCAGCTGACACATGACCGCACCAGGTGGCTGCTGCTATGACAGATGGTGGTTGTCAGCATTCCTTGTTAGTATAGTGGATAGTATCTCCGCCTGTCATGTGGAAGACCGGGGTTCGATTCCCCGACGGGGAGAAAGACTTTTACCAGCAGATAGGATGATACTGACCCTGTACATTGCTGCTGCAATAGAAAACATTTCCCAGTTTGGGATAAATAAAGTATTTGTTCTGTTCTGTTCTGTTCGTCTTGTGTCTTGTGAGCTTTAGATTATATTATTTCTTGGGCTCTATGCTCTAAGTGTCTTAAAAATATGTGGTTTCCTTTATTTACAGTGGTGCATGTCATGTGACTTTACTTATGCAACATGTATGATAATGTTCTGTCTCCTCTCATTTCCAGACGTGCAGCCAAAAACATGTGCAGTGATGATATGTGACGGTATCATCATGGTCTCAGAGAGAAGAGCTGAGTGTGTCTGTTCTGATCTTTGTTGTGTCTCTTCTCCTCTGTAGTTTCCTGCTTGTTGCTCCGTCACACGCCCTCTGCTGGTGAGCCGCGTCATTACACACAACCGCTCATGTAATGAGGTGAATTTATAACTTTTGACTTTATGTGGAGGAGGGATTGATTTTGGAATGAGGAGGCTGCAACCTGCGATGGCACCACTAGATGTCAGCTTTTCACAGTATTGGTGGTTCAGTGGTAGAATTCTCGCCTGCCACGCGGGAGGCCTGGGTTCGATTCCCGGCCAATGCAATGACTCTTTTAACTGAGGAACATGTGAGGGGACATATATTCACCTTCACATCTATGCTGTTGTTCAGCATGTTGTTTTTATATGTGTTAACAGACCTATCTGACTTCTGTTAACATCACTGTGACATACACACAGAGGCTCTACACTTCACAGACGAGCTTCAGTGGTACAGTGCACATCACATTTGAAACAAGAGCACTTACCACTTTCTAGTTTTCTTTCAGTTTTTGTCATGTCAACAGGCATAGTTGACAATAACATCCTCACCTACAGTGTAATACTCAGAGTTTTTCATGATATCATAACAGGACATAATACATCTCTGTACATTTCTCATCTGTATATCTGCATATCTTATGGTTGCTCTGTACATAGTCTTTATTTCTACTTTATCTATTGTTATGCTGCTCAGGACCTTGTTTTCATGCTGCTGCAATGGAATGGAAGGAATGCTGACAACCAACAAAGGACATCAAGGCATCACTCAACAGAAAGAAGACAGCCTTCTTGAGTGGAGACAGAGAGGAGATGAGGAGGGCCCAGGCAGAGGTGAGGGAGAAGATTGGAGAGGGCAAGGAGAGCTACAGGAGGAAGCTGGAGAGCCAACTTGCCCGGAACAACTTGAGGGAGGTATGGAGTGGCATGCGAACCATCACCGGCCACAATAGGATCTCTGACCAGCTGATGGATGGAGATCTGCAGGAGGCCAACCAGCTGAACCTGTTTTTCAACAGGTTTGATAGTCCACTCCCTGACCACCCTCCCCCTCCCTGTGATGCACCATTAACACCTGTCTATAACAACAATGTACCTCCTCCTCCCCCTCCCCCTAACCATACTAACCAGTTTCACCTCCCCATCAATAACATCACCCTGCCCCCCTTACCCCACCTTCCATTAACAACCCCCCACCCTCCCCCATCAGATCTCTCTCTCTGCTCTTCTGTGTCCACAGTTGCCATCACCACAGAAGATGTGAGGAGGGAGTTCAGTCGCCTACGACCGGGAAAAGCTGCAGGACCGGATGGACTCAGCCCCAGAGTTCTCAGGGACTGTGCCACACAGCTGTGTGGGGTCTTCCAGCACATCTTCTCCCTGAGTCTGGGCCTGATGACTGTCCCTGCCCTGTGGAAGACAACATGCCTTGTTCCTGTGCCCAAGACCAAACATCCAAGCACACACAGCGACTACAGACCAGTTGCTCTGACTTCACATGTGATGAAGTCTCTGGAGAGGCTGGTCCTGAAACACCTGCGTGCTGTTGTGGAACCATCGCTGGACCCCCTGCAGTTTGCTTACCAGCCCCGTATTGGAGTGGAGGACGCCATCATCTACCTGCTGCACAGAGCACACACCTACTTGGAGGAGGCAGGTAACACTGTTAGAATCATGTTCTTTGATTTTTCCAGTGCGTTTAACACCGTGCAGCCTGCCCTTTTGAATAGGAAGCTCCTGGACATGCAGGTAGAGACCCCACTGGTCACCTGGATCACTAACTATCTTACAGGTCGACCACAATTTGTGAGGCTGAGGAACACCGTCTCGGACACGATAGTGAGCAGCACGGGGGCACCCCAGGGCACGGTACTGTCTCCATTCCTGTTCACACTCTATACATCGGACTTCAGACACTGCTCACAGTCCTGCCACCTGCAGAAGTTCTCGGATGACTCTGCCATTGTGGGCTGTACCAGCAGAGGTCGGGAGGTGGAGTATATGAGTGTGGTGGACAGCTTTGTGGAGTGGTGCGGACAGAACCACCTGCAGCTGAATGTCACAAAGACAAGAGAGCTGGTGGTGGACTTCAGGAAGCACCAGACACTCCCTAACCCGGTCAGCATCAAGGGTACCAACGTGGACATTGTGGACAGCTACAAATACCTGGGTGTCCACATTGACCACAAACTGGACTGGTCCACAAACGCAGAGGCAATATACAGGAAGGGACAGAGTCGCCTGTATCTACTGAGGAGACTCAGGTCCTTTAACGTCTGCCAGACCATGCTGCAGATGTTTTACCACTCGGTGGTCTCCAGCGTCATCTTCTACGCTGTAGTGTGCTGGGGCAGCAGGATGAAGGCGGCCGACACCAACAGACTCAACAAGCTCATTAGGAAGGCTGGCTCGGTGCTGGGAGTGGAGCTGGAGTCTGTGGTGGAGGTGACGGAGAGGAGGATACTGAGGAAACTCCTCAGTATTCGTAACAACACGTCTCACCCCCTGCAGGACACACTGCTGTCCTACAGGAGCACATTCAGTGGTAGACTGAGACTACCGAGGAGCAGCACGGAACGCCACAGGAGGTCCTTCCTGCCAGTGGCCATCAGACTGTGTAACTCCTCCCCTTTCTGTAGGGAGAAGCTAGATAATCATGTCAGGCATCACTGTCATTCCTATATTATGTTTACTTAGCACCTTACATCTCCATATTTGTATCCATGTATCATATATTGTGCTCATACCGCGTACTGTACTCTTTTTGGATTATAGTGACACTTATACTTATACTCTGTACTTAACTGCATTTAATGTAACTTAATACCTCTGGCACAAGAATTTCCTTCAGGATTAATAAAGTTTTATCTTATCTTATCTTATCTTATCTCTTATCTTAAGACCATGTAAACTGCATAGAGCTTGTGTGCATCCTTCTCCACACATCCACCAGGCCATGAGAGAACACCAACTGTTTCAAAGCATGCTGAGAGACTGGATGGGGCTCTGAATGATTGCGGTCTAGTAACTCATTTTCAGTGCAATTAAAATCCCCACCTAAAAATAAATAATCAGCTGACCCGTAGCTATTTAATATATCCTTAAGTTTTTCTAAAAAAATGTTTCCTCTCTACACCATTGTTGGGAGCATATACATTAATAAAAACAACACTAAAATGATCAAACCGAGCCTTCACACAGAGACACCTCCCTTGGACAAAATGTTCAGTTTCTAAAGATGTTGGGGCAAAAGCTTGGGAGAACAAAAAGCCCACACCAGCACTGAGGGTAGTGTGATGGCTTAAAATGACTTGTCCTTGCCATTCTCTGTGCCAATCTACTTCATTGTTACAGTCACTGTGTGTCTCTTGTAGAAAAACTACATCAATGTGCTTTAACTTGACCATTTCAAACAACACAGCTCTTTTTTTTGCCTCTCTTGCTCCATTTAGATTTAAACTCCCAAAACTGTTCATTATTGTTGAGAGAATTGAAATAAGGAGTACATAAAAAAGAGCACTGACCACCTTTTTGTTCATCATTCTAAAGAATTAATTTTCTAACTTTCATCATAGCTTTTTTTAGCCTGAATTTCTCCTGATCAGTGAACTCATTGTTTCTGATATGGAGTCTCGCTGAGTTATAAAACATCTCCAGGTCTGGAAAGAAAGTCCCAACATTAACCCCCCTTAAGCCTTTCGTTTTTTGCAGAAAGGTTTTGAAAAGCTCAACAGCATAATTGTTGCTCTCTTTATGCACTGATCTCTGTGTCAGGGACACGTCACTGCTGTCAGACAGCCAGGCCTCACTGTCCCTGCTGTCAGACAGCCAGGCCTCACTGTCCCTGCCTCACTGTCCCTGCTGTCAGACAGCCAGGCCTCACTGTCCCTGCTGTCAGACAGCACATCGCCTGTTGTCTTTCTCCTTGAGTCCTTACTTACTTTAGCTGAACCAACCACATTTCTCAAACTGCGTCTTTTTACAGCCGTCGATTTAAAGGCAGACTCATGCTCCATCATCTCTGTTGTTTCATCCATCAGAACTTTACTACCTGTCTGATTTGTTGCTTTCACACCAGCCACATGCTCCTTTCTGCCTCCCCATTCAGCTCACCTGCTCCACCAACCACACCTACCTCCCTCATTTCATCTGCCTCACCTCTCCCAATCACCTCACCTGTCTCGGTAACATCTACATTACCCTCCTCACCCTCGCGTTCATCCCTTCCCTCACCTATCTCCCCCCTTTTTTCTATTTCACCTCTGTGCTCACCACTCGCTATACGTGTCTCACATTGCTTCTCTTTCTCGTTCATCTCAGTGGCTGCACCACATACCTTTTCTCCTATTTCAGTAGCGTCTCCGGTGAACCCTGCAGCAGATGTATCTACATTTTGCTGTGAATGTTTCAAAACATTATGTTGCTAAACAATTCCAGCCCAGGAAGTGCTGGGCTTCGCTGCACCGTCCTCCACAGGGGCCCGCTCCTCCACTTCAGGCGGAGCAGAGCCGGCCCTGCAGGACAGGCTTTGATCATGTGCCCCTCTCCACCACAACCAAAACATTTGAAATCACAGGATGAAGCAAAAAGAACGTAATCGAAGCCATCCACCTTTACATGAAACCGATAGTCAAACACCCGGTCACGGTCGTTCAGGATCATGTAAAGCTGTCTCCTATGAGACACTACGTGTTTCAGGAGCGGAGATTTACATCCCGACAGTACCTTTTTAATGGGCGATACGATTTTCCCGTGCCGAGAAAGCTCCTTACATAAGAAGTCATCGCTTATGAAAGGAGGGACATTGGACAGCGTGACTTTGGTTGCTGGTTGTATCAGAGGCAACACTGATTCAAACAACCCATTCACAGTGATTCCCGTCTCCACAAGTGTTTGAACATGCTCGATCTTATCGACAAAACCACGGCTTTGTTCATTCGTGCAGCAGATTTAACAGCAGTATGCCCGATTAGTTCTCCTACAGCCAGCGCCACATCCTCCACACTGCACGCAGAGCTTGCTGCCACTTTAACACCATGCTTTCGAGTAAGCATTGACAAACCTTGATTGTCAGGTGCCATGGCGTTCGCCTGGCCACCCGGCTAGACAAAGTCTAGCTGGTGAAAAAAAAACACCTCACACAACCACCAAAAACTAAATCTACATCCACCCTACACCATAAAAAATAAACAAGACAATACAACACCAAAAAAAGAAGGATAAGAAAGAAAGACGGTTTAGAAAACGCACTCTCTCTTCCACTCTTCCACTCACACCCCTCCCACACGAAGAAGGAGAAGAAGAAGAAGAAGAAGGAGAAGAAGAAGAAGAAGGAGAAGGAGAAGAAGAAGAAGAAGAAGGAGAAGAAGAAGAAGAAGGAGAAGGAGAAGAAGAAGAAGGAGAAGGAGAAGAAGAAGAAGAAGAAGGAGAAGAAGAAGGAGAAGAAGAAGAAGGAGAAGAAGAAGAAGAAGAAGAAGAAGAAGAAGAAGAAGAAGAAGAAGACCACCGGTGCTGCAGGTAGGGTTCAAAGTTTTCGGTTCGCTTAATCTCGGCTGACAGCGCTTTTTATTAAATGTACTGAATGTTGACTTGTAGGAGCCTCCACCGCGACCGTACTATGGAGCGAAAGGAGCTTTGTGTTCAGCTACGGAGCGGAATCGGTGAGTGTTTGTTTGTTCGAAGCTAACGTTAGCATTAGCCGCTTCATTTGTTTTGCATTGACTTTTTAGCCACGAGCTATTGTAATGCTACCGCTAGCCTAGCCTAGCCGGACTATTGATGGGCTTTTAAGCTTCGTTTCTCAAATAATGCAAACTTAAATGAAGTGTCCATAACTCCAATAATGTCCTGTTACTCTTTGAATGTTACATACAACTTGACAGAACCTTTGTCAATGCAAGCTGATTGAATTTGTTGTCCTATATTAGCACTGTGCATTAGAGTACTGTTTTAAGATAAGATAAAACTTTATTAATCCCGAAGGAAGTTCTTGTGCCAGAGGTATCAAGTTACATTAAATGCAGTTAAGTACAGAGTATCAGAGTATAAGTGTCACTATAATCCAATCAGAGTACAGTACACAGTATGAGCACAATACATGATGCATGGATACAAATCTGGAGATATAAGGTGCTAAGTAAACAGAAATATAGACCTCGTAGTCTCAGTCTACCGCTGAATGTGCTCCTGTAGGACAGCAGTGTGTCCTGCAGGGGGTGAGACGTGTTGTTATGAATACTGAGGAGTTTCCTCAGCATCCTCCTCTCCGTCCCCCCCCCCCCAGACTCAGACTGTTAAACTGCAAAAATCAAAGACCATGATTCTAACAGTGTTGCCTCCTCCAAGTAGGTGTGTGCTCTGTGCAGCAGGTAGATGATGGCGTCCTCCACTCCAATACCAGGCTGGTAAGCAAACTGCAGGGGGTCCAGCGATGGTTCAACAACAGCACCAGGTGTTTCAGGACCAGCCTCTCCAGAGACTTCATCACATGTGGAGTCAGAGCAACTGGTCTGTAGTCGCTGTGTGTGCTCGGATGTTTGGTCTTTGGAACAGGAATGCCTGGTGTAAAATAATATGGTTCAATATTACAGAACATGTACATTATATCAATATACACTGATGCACACTGACAGTTTGTTAATGTATATTGATTAATGTTGTATGTGGTCTATTTTGACATTATATTTATTGATGTACATTGATGGATGTTACATTGATATTGAATTGGGAAATGTATTTAATGCAGCTAGTAATAATTATGTTATCTGTGTGCACCCTAACTGAAACCCTGGCCCTGTGTCTCAGCCGCCGTTTGAGTGCGTCCACAGGGACAGTGTGAATCGTGCCTTCCCTGTCTTCCAGTCTACTGATGATTCGCCTGTGCCATGCTAGGTTGATCCCGCCCCTCCATACTGTCAATAAACGGCGAGCTGAGCCAAAACAGAAGTGGATTTTGTCTTCATATAAAAAATACTAGGCTATCTAATAATAATAAAAATAATAGGCTGTCAGCTGACAGTTTTATTCATTTGCTTTCATTGGAATTTGTTTTGAAAGAATAAACATTAAAGTTACATAATAAACACACATGTTGTTTTGCAGTGAGTATGACAGGACAGCCAGCCTCTGTAAACCTGAGCGGTGGAGTACAACATCTCTCTGGCTCTGGACTGAAGCAGTGGTGACAGAACAGAACTCCTCAGGTCTCCTCAGTGGTTACATTAAGTTAGACAATACACAAACATTGTACTTATGACTTAAGGAAAAACTCCTTCACTCCACCAGAAAGAACCATGGGGAGCTGAAGCAGCTTCCACACGTGGGTGTAGTACTCACACATGTTATTCACATTTTGACTGATAATCAATTCATATCATTTGATACTGCTGTGAGTGTGATGGTGCATCTGTTTGCCATCATGTCCTCCAGAAGATGTGTTGATGGAGGACAGTGGACCCAGTAGAAGTTTTGAGAAAGCCCAGAGAAGAAGGGCGGCATGGATCCGTGGGGGTTCCAGCATGTACAGAAAGCCTCAGGCACAGCTTCATAAAAGGCATATGGATATCCAAGAACAGCTGAGGACAATCCGGCAAGTAACCGGTTCAGAGTCTGTCGAGGGTTCATTTCATGTCCGACTGAGGATAGAGTTACTAATTATTTTCATTTCACACTGACAGTCATTGCACCTTTTCTGTTCTTCTATCATTTCAGCCAGCAGAAGGAGGAAGACGACACAGATAACATGGTAAAAACACATTATCACCAAGTCGATGCTGAAAGAGTTTCTATATGCAGGAGCCTATATATCTTAGGCCATCAGGCTGATCAGTTCCTGTGTATCTATATCATAAGCCCTCTGTGCCTTTGCCCATAATTAATGGAGATTAAGCACTGATATAGCAGCCTATTGACTGTTGTGTTGTGTTGGTCTCAGTGGTTGCAGTTGTGTACAGATGTCTTCACCTTTTTACATTCAACAAAGTAACTCTGGTGTACATTAGTTTTGTAGTAATGACCTGGGTTTAAATTGAGCGCTAAACAAGACGATGTGCCTGTGTAGAGCAGGCACAGTGTGCAAAGGAGGTCAGTCTTATAAAATGTATACTGCCACTAACAATGATGCAAAATGCTCTTCCAACAGAGGCTGAACTTCTACATCCAAAGAGGGATGGACCTCGTAAATGTGGCTCCCCTGCAGGACACATGGCTGGAAACCATTAGGGGAAGGATTCCCTGCCACCTGCAGAGCTTCAGGACAACAATGGAGCTGCTGGTGGATGAGATTAAGGATGACTATTTGACCAGCATCATTGACCAGCATGTTGACCTAGTGCGTTGGTTTAGGTTTGAAACGTTTCTATCTTTTAAAAAAGGTCACTTGCATTAAAAGCTGCTGCATTATGGGAATTGGGACTTAATGTTCTTGTCATGATCACTGTTTTATTTTGTCTGCTTCCTTTGTTTGAGTTTATTTAAAAAGGACTGTTTCTGTTTTTGATTTTTAATTAGTCATGGCTTTATTCCTCCTGTGTCCTCTGCTTCCTGTTTGATTTTGAATGCTGGTTTTCCTTTTGTGTCTGTGTGTGTTTTACGTCCTCTTGTGTTTCTTTCCTTGTTGCCTTGCACTGACTGTTTTCGCCTGTGTCTTGTCTCCTCGTTGTCAGTTTGTCGTGTGTTGTGCTGCTGTTTGATCCTGCATTACAGTGTCACTTTCTCTGTTCATGGTTGGTTGGTTAGTGTTAGTTCAGTTTTTGCCTTTTGGATTTTTGGGGATTTGTTTCAGCTTGCCTTTTGTCTAATAAACCTTTGCAAAAGGCAAACAACGCATTGAGTTCTTAGCAGCACCAAGGACTTGTTTTGAAAGAAGGTCAGGAGACACTAATACAACACGTCTGTTTTCAGACATTGCAAACTATCTTTCTTCAGTTAAGCTCTTTACCACCTGTCCAGCTCTACTCCTTGCATTTGTTCATTTGGTGGTATCTTAGCCTTTTGTTGCCTGCCGGTCAAACTGAACTCAAACCCTAAAAGTTTTTTCAGCAATAACACAGAGCTGAGATAGCTCTGCTTCATGTTAAAGAGGAGAGAGCAATGGTCAGTTTATGGGTGTGTTCTGACATCTGTTAGCTAATATGCTCTGAATGTGGTTTTATTTCCAGCTGGCTTCTCGATGTACAAAACATTTACTTCCGAGGTTCAAGGCACAAACTAGTGCCTTCCCAAAGCAATCCGGCGAACCTACTATCTTTCTTCAACTGTGCAGCAACTCTTATGACTTCCCAACTGCAGAGCCTTGCAATAGACTCAATGCAGGACTACACATGTCTGATTTCCCAAGATCCGGTAAGCTTCAATATTATAACAGTTTAGCAATGCACACTGAGCTGAAAAGATCATTTCATAAAGTCCTGTGCTGCACTTGTTTTTGTTTTGTTTTGCTCTCCACCATCTTAGCGCTCAGTCCATGCAAGTGAGCACCCAGGCTTTGTTCTCCATTTGGTCCTTGAGGACAGGGAGGTCAAGTTTAAACCTGACTTCAAAATATACGAGGAGGCCTTCCTTAATGTCTATGAGCTCATGCTGAGGTCTGTCAGCCTCGTGTGGAAACCAAATTGTACCCTGAGTGGGTAAGAAGACAAGGATAATATATAATAATATTGCAGTAATGTTAAGAGTAAGTTCATAAGTTCATAATCATTGTTTTGTTGTGGTAGGTAACCCATGTAGGTAGAAGCTGATGTTGGCAACTATGGGCGCACTCTATATAAGCTGGAAAAGGGCTTCAGTGACATGCCCCTTGTGATGAACATAGTGACCACCATAAAGGCTAAGGTGGATGATTTCAAGGAGCACATTCCTATGGTGCAGGTCAGATTCAAAATTCAGTGCACAGCTCTGAAGCATGCGGCTGCATCAACATGGCCAGGTGGGCTGATACACACATAAACATAGCAGTGGGTGAGTGTGAAATACAGGACGGTCTCAGGCAGACACAGTACATGCAAAAAGCAGAATAAGGAAGAAGGACAGATAGAAGAGTGAATCAGCTGGAAAGGATAGGGAGCAAGGCAAAAACAACAGAACGAGAATAGACAGTGAGTGTAGCACCAGCATCGGCAAAGAGTTTCCAAAGGGTAATTGGCTGAAATGAGACACGTCAATTTCAGGCAGTGTCCTCCAGGAAGCCCAGCCTGACTGCACCATCAAATAGAAACTAGAAAAGCATTTCCTGAAGAAAATGCAAGTTTGATAGCTGCAGCTGAAGCATTGCTCTGAACGCTGATGTGAAGGAGAATCAGCAATCTGAATTTAAGAATTGAAAAAGATGAAGCTCTTATTTTTTAAAAGTAGTCTAAGTTGGAGACACAGGTGACTGTTATGGCCTCTCTACACTGTGCGATTTTTAGCGATCTTATAAGACCATTGGATGACACACTACATTGTTTTTGGCATTGTGACTTGATCCAAAAGATTTTTCACTCCACAATCACTGCGTAGTTTGTTGTTTTCATTTCTTTGTTACTCCAAATAAATGTGACCTGTCTTCATTTCATACCTGCTAAAATATTCATGATGATTACCTGTCAGTTCAGAGGATATTGAAGTAGTGAACAGATGAGGTGTCATCTCAATCGGATAGGTTTAGATTATTGTACTGTGTGGAACATAAAGTATCTACTAAAAAATCTACTCTGTATTTTGATGTTCTGTGATCAGTGCTTCAAAGCAATGTTCTCTTCTGTCTGTATAGGACAAGCAGGTATTGGCAGTAATAGCCATTGACAACATGCGGGAAAGGCTAAAAAAGTCAAACGAGTTGCTGGAAATGATCCTCAAAGGTCTTAACAACTACCTGGAGATGAAACGTCTCTATTTCCCACGGTTCTTCTTCCTCTCAAATGAGGAGCTGCTGGAAATCCTCTCAGAGGTGGAGACCATGTTTACCTTTGAGCACTTCTTATGAACCTATCAGCTGTATAATCACTCAGAATTTAGCTTCCCATGGTGTGATCAGTATTAATAAATCAGGGTTTTTGTCAGTTGTTTTGCAGTTGCTGCTTCAAGCTATGTGCTGCCATGTTTCTTGTCTCTTAGAGTCCTGACAGAAAATGGCTCATCTTTGATGGCCCAGTGGACGCTGTGTGGATCGAGAACATGAACACGGTGCTTGATGACAACAAGAAGCTGTGTCTGATGAGCGGCGAGATCATTCAGATGTCACCCCAAATGAGCCTCATCTTTGAGCCGATGGACCTGGAGGTGGCATCACCAGCCACGGTGAGAGGCACTTTTATTTAACAGTGTTGGTATTCTTCCTAATCAACTGGCACAAGTGGCTAAGCTGTCTAATGAATTGTCAGTTGCCAAAACAAAAGACCTTTCCATTCGTGTCTTTTCCTTCCCTATGGCTCTTTGTTGTGAGGCAGGAATAAAGCGTTTTGCTTGCAGTACCTAGCTGCCTTAGGAGAACACCTTTGCACATCCCTCGCTGTACTTTCTTAATACAGACACTTCTATTTTTGATTCTTTATAGCCTGGCATCTGTCGCTTTCATCATGCTGAATGCAGAGGCATTGAAATTGTTGTGATCACAATGAACCCTTCTCACTTTGTGCATAGTGCTTGTTGATCTCTCTTCTCTTTCTGTCTATAAAGATTGATTTATATTATTTTGTACTTTCCTAAATTCTTTTCTCTGTTTCAACTTTCTGTGTCTCTCTTACTTATCTCTGCTCATAGTTTGCCTGTACTTCTTCTTGAAGCTAATCGTACTACAGGATTGCAATAACGGCTGCAGCATTGTCATCAGATAATCATTACAATATACTCTGCATGTCCGCCTCTAGGTCCTAGCACTTCATCCAATAGTTTTTAATAATGTGAATATTCCTTTGCTCATACAGGGTACAAGTTGTATGTTCTCAGTTGTGATATATGTGCTTTGTTGCAGGTGTCTCGCTGCGGTATGATCTACATGGAGCCCCATATGCTTGGCTGGCGGCCTCTAATGCTGTCCTGGCTCAATACTCTGCCAACTACAGTCAATGCCACTCACAAAGACCTCATCATCGCCCTCTTTGACCGCATCCTGCCACCATGCCTGGAGTTCATACGAAAAGCCGCCAAGGTGCTGAGCTGATTGAACCTTCCTAACCCAGTTCAGATTTTACAGCTGGTTGCTATTTAATAATGTACCTAAATAAGTATTTTGAATCTTGATGGGTTCATATCTAATGTTAGACCTCTCTGGTTTTAGTTTTACCCTTCAGTTACACACACATACAGCTTACCTTGATCTGAGTTGTCTCTTTTTGATTGATTTCAGGAACTGTCTCCAACCTCTGACACCAATCTAGTAAGGTCCCTGATGAACCTGATGGACTGCATGATGGATGAGTTTCACCATTAGGCAAAGCTGAAGAATATGAAAGAGCAAGACATCTGCTCCTGGTTGGAGGTTTGTGCACGATTACTGTTAACAAGATCAGATTGTGAAAGGGTTAAGCGTATCGCTTGATAAACAATTTGGTCACTGTCCTCACTTCTGTAACTGTGATGCCTACGAGGCCTGATTTAACAGACAGAGTAGAATATGTCTGTTCATTCAAACACATGGGGCTCACAGTTTTGAATTTAAAGGAACAGCTGTGTGATATTCACATCAAATACAAAAGGGAATAGACATGATATCACCACAAAGAACGCATTTTATCATGCAACTTCAAAACTTGATGCAAGCAACTGACCTTCAATGTTGGAGCAGACAAGTAGGTAACAGTCTATTCAAGCTAAAAGTCAAACGGTGAGATAATCCTGCCTGTCACACACTGATAAGTGGAGGAGACCTACAGTAGTAGGACACTTGACACCAGTTTTAGTGAGTTATAGCTGTGAAAACTAAAAATTAAATTGAATGTGAATCGTAAAAAAGATTGAAATTAGACAGTTGTAATACTAAGTGTGGTGTCATTTAATCCCCCCCCCCCCCCCCCAAGATATACAGATATAATAAACTAAAACAAAGCACATTTATATATATATATATATTTTCAACTTTAGGGCTACTTTTCATCAGGTCTGCTTCCTTTAAGGTAGGGTAGGAGATTTTGAAAACTCAGTGAGAGTCAGCCAGATTTGGAAAGTAAACACACGCCCCTTTCTCTCGAGCTCACCCCGAAGCCACGCCTCCCAACCAGTCTGTGACTTCAGCCATCATGCACGTACCTCTCTGATGTACGCAGAGCAGCAAGAGAGTGACAACCAGCCAATCCTCCGTGCAGGGGTGAGGATTGGCTGATGTTCATTTTAAAGCAAAGCTGCCGAACTAATCGGTTGTTATCGGATTGTAAAGAGAAGTTACACTAATTTAACAAAAAGTGCATCAGAAGGAAATCTCCTACCCGACCTTTAAAGGCCCACACATAACAAAAGAGGTTTCAGCAGATGAGCTGATGCTGCTGCCCCCCTGCATGGCTTCCAATTGATTTTGTGCCTCTGAATCCTGTCTTTTATGGCACTGCTATTATCCCCCTGTGGCAACCTGCACTGATCAATGCCTTTCAGCCCTCACTCCTGTGTTTCTCATTATCAAAGTGTTTTTAACAGCAGCAGCTATCATGAGGCTGATAAGCCTTATTTCCAATTCCTACGGTATCCCTGCTGCGTTTTTTTCTCTTCTCTGTGGATTCTTTGTCTCTTGAAATAATCTGTACACGCCTTCATTTACATGGTTGGTGTACATGGTTGGTGGTTGGCACCCTTCGATTTTGGCTACGTTCAGACCCCTAGGGCCCAAATGTGTACCTCTCTTAAAAGTGCTATAACAATGCCATATATAAATATTTTTTTTACATTTTCTTTTTTTTCTTTTCAGCAATGACCTTCAGACCTATCCATAGATATACAATTTTCTATATTTTTGTATGTTTTTGTGTTATTTTTGTCATAAAAAACATAGAATTCATAAACAGTAAAACTGAAAATGTGCAGATTTTTAAAAACTGAGGTGCCAAGTGGGTCACTTCATATGAGGAATTTACAGCCTTGACTAAGTCAATAATTGATAAAAAAATTGATTTTGATGCATTATTATTATTGCAGTAATAAGCCATTATTCCAAAAACTCACACTAGGACCCCTAGGGGGGTGTTCTGGAGCCTATCCCAGCTAACCTCGGGTGAGAGGCGGGGTACACCCTGCACAGGCCACCAGTCCATCGCAGGGCAACACAGACAAACAACCATTCACACTCACACTCACACCTACAGGCAGTTTAGAGTGAATTAACCTAACTTGTCTTTAGAATGTGGAGGAAGCCTGAGAACCCGGAGAGAACCCACGCAGGCACAGGGAGAACATGCAAATTCCACACAAAATCGCCACCCAGTCAGAATGGAACCAGGAACCTTCTTGCTGTCCTCTTGCAGTCCTCTGCGGCAGCACGGTGGTGCATCATGATGCATTTTGCAGACATGGGCCCCGCATTTGGCACAGTAGCTCCACACTGGAATGCATGTCCTCAGGAAAACAAAAGGTTAAAGGTGCTCTAGAGGCTGCTGATCATCCTGACCTCAGAGCAAAATGTGACAAATAGACACCTTTGTTCATTAGTGGGAGCATCACTTTGCAAGGGTGTAGTAGCATGGACGGAGGGGGCATGTCCCCACCAATAATTTGATCACCTCCTAAACAAACACAGATTCTCATTGGGTGCAGGAGGGGTTAAATTTCATTGGAATCTTAGGCCCCCACCAATGTCAAACGCAAATCTACACCCTTGTCACTTTACCATTTTTGGAACTCCACTGAAATCTCCAGTTGCTGTCATCCATTTCCTCTGCTTGTTCTTCTTCCTCTTCCTCTTCCTCCTCTTGCTCTTCCTCCTCTTGCTCTTCTTCTCCCTCTTCCTCCCCAGTGGTGCTGCCAAGGTCCTCCTCTGGACAAAATTCCTATGCGGACACTTCCTGGCTGTCAGAGGATGATGTGTTTTCATCAGTGGCCTTGGGGGACCTCAAAATGGCAGCAAGTGCCTCTTCAAAATTTAATCTCCTCTTCATGGTTGCTCGTGGTGGCATGACTGGCCAGATAAAACTGTACCATGTTCTTCTAGACTTCAAAGATGCACCTACATAAACATGGTGCACACATCCAATAGGAGAACGGACCCTCTGTATGATCTATCTTTTCATCATTTGAATTTACGTGCACGCACACATGCACACACGCACATACACACAATATATTCTCAGCAACACTAACACCACTTGTTTATCAACAGAGCTTGATTTTTTAGACTTTGATTTAACACACACACACACACACACACTCACACTCACATGCACAATATGATTCTCTATTCTCTCTTTTATATCAAGCTGAACACACCAAAGCCATTTTTATGAAGTTCAGTTATTTTATTTCCTTGCATTTGGCAAGGTAATAGAACTAGGTCTTTATAAAAGCTGTGAGGGAGCTGTGCCCCCCCCCCCTTGTGGGTTAAAGGGGTCATAACACCTAAAATGTGTTTTGTTTTTTGTTTTTTAAAGGAAAAGGTTCAAAACTATAAGGGATATGTGGGGAAAACATAATAATATGTCAGGATTAGAGTATATCAAAGATTTGCTGATATAATGGGAGTCAATTGGCCAAACGTGTACCTAAGGGTGCTGAACGTACCAAAGTTTTTATCTCCCATTTTGTACAACTTGCGAGTGGGGACAATTGATTTTTGTAAATAATCATAAAACAATATCCCTGGCCAAGTTTTGTACATTTAGCCTTTAAACTGACAGAGATATTGAGAACCAAAATCCAAAAAAAGCAAAATGTACACGTTTGGGCCCTAGGATGCCCAGAAGGTTAATCACATGAAAGTCGATCAACAAGGTAACATGTTGATGAAGATTCTCAGTCATCCAGGTCATCATACGTAGAGAAGATTGAAGCAAGGCGTCTGGACTTGTAGAGTTTTCTAGAAGACGTTTCGTCCAAGCAGCTTCATCAGTTCTACCTGTTTGGTGGGGAAACATGGTTTATATGTATATGATCAACAAGGTAGATACCATACAGCAGAGTTGTTACTCTGAAATATTATAAAAGTTGTCCTTTCCTTTTACAAAGGGCATCTTCGTGTTCAGCCTGGTGTGGTCAGTGGGCGCCAGCTGTGATGACATGGGCCGGGTCAAGTTTGACATGCTGGTAAGAGAGATACTGGAAGGCCCCTTAAGCCAGGACACCTTGACCCTCTACAACATTCTGGCCACTGTTGAGGCTCCACCCAAACAGCTGACCATTCCTCTGCCCAATGAGGGAACAGTCTACCAGTATTGCTTTATTAAAGAGGTAAGTCTTTTCTGCTTTTGCTGCTTGTGCAATTGAGCACGAGTTTGGTTACTTCTTGATGAACTACAAAAAAAAACTACATGTGGTTATACTGTAGTATAACTGACAACAGACACAAAGTGCAGTAGTTCTTCCCACAGTGATTGATTGTTGGGGGTAAGAAGATTCCAATGTACAGTATTTATTTATTATTTATTAAAGTAAAAGGTACCACAGAATTTAAGACGTCAATGTGCACATACCTATATTCTACTTAATGTCTACAATACAGACAAATAAGTGTGTATGCTCTATGTCATCAAATGTCCTTGACTAAAGTTTAGACCAAAGCAAAACTTGATATCCCAGTCTTTTACATCACAAATATATATCTTCCATTTTCTTCGGCAGGGCCCAGGCAGGTGGGAGCTTTGGACAGATAAGCTAAAGGCTGCTCCCCCCATATCCAAGGACATGCAGTTTAATGAGATCATTGTTCCCACTGAGAACACCGTGCGATACATGGCACTGATGGAGCTCCTCGTCACTCACCAGAAGCCTACTGTTGTCATTGGCCCCACTGGCACTGGCAAGAGTGTCTACATTACAGTGAGTCACCAATGTTTTGTTTTGATATGTTGATGTTAAGAAAGTCTTTCCCAGGAACTGTCAGATACGTAATTATGCTAGAAGTATAGCTGTGTTTTAAAACTTGGCAGCCTGGCCTGCCATAACCAGATTCAGATTCACCCTGAAAATCATCTTCCAGAAATGGGCCTGGAATCCCTCACCTTCAGCAGGTTCCCCCAGCATCAGACTTTCTTATTAATGTATACTAATGTCTAGTATTTAACACCAAATGCCCCTAGGGCATCTGTTACATGTGTCTCTCTATCACACAGTCAGCTTCACTAGCTTTCTAACCCTGAATGTTGATACAGCATTCAGAGGTACAATTAATTAGCTTATATGTGCTTTATTTCAATAGGAATAAGATTTGTGGACCGACATGGCTTTTTGTACTATGAAGATGTCTTTGTCAGCAGAAGTAATTGTTGAAAAAGCACTGTCCATGTGAGCATTCCTCTCTATGATGTCCCAGGATAGAGAGAATGCTCTGACCACACAAATCATTCCGACGAAGCACAGCAACAGACACCGGGTGTGAGACGAATACAGAGCATCTCTCAGCAGAGCTCTGACTCTTTATATCAAGGACTAATCCTCCCCTTCTTCCCTTTGCTTCATTAGTTCAACCATGTGCTCGAACTTGAGACTCTGGGGTGAGATCATCTCACTGAGGAGCTCTACTTGTTCTCCGCCTCCTGCTTGTCTGCGTATTTTTGAATATGAATTTCTGAATAGTTTTTTTCATACAGTGTGACCATTTCATTGTAAATGCATAGATGTTCATGTTGATTGAATACTGTAAACAGTGCTTATATCAAATATCTCTTGCCCAGGACTTCCTGTTGAATCAGCTGCAGAAGGATGTATACAGCCCATTATTTATCAACTTCTCAGCCCAGACTACAGCTGCCCAGACCCAAAACATTATCCTGTCCAAGCTAGATAAGCGCCGCAAAGGAGTGTTCGGCCCACCACTGGGGAAGAAAATGGTACAGCTCCTTCATCACTTCATGCTTTATATTTGAACAGCATGCAGTCATTCTGTTTTGGCAGTTGAACAGTGTGTGAAGCATACATGTTGAAATACAGTACAAAGGTGCATTGTTTTGATCAGTACATAATGTTACATCTTATCAGGTTGTGTTTGTGGATGATGTGAACATGCCAGCCATGGAGGTTTATGGTGCCCAGCCGCCGGTGGAGCTGCTGCGTCAGTGGCTGGATCACTGGAACTGGTATGACATGAAGGACTGCTCCATGATTAACCTGGTGGATATCCAGATCATGTGTGCTATGGGACCACCTGGTGAGTAGCAGCTGTGGAAGCCTCAAGGTTCTTTAGTAGAAATATTATTGTTACATCAATTATGTTGTTTCAAAGCTCTTGATCTCTGTTTGGAGGATGAGTACAGTACTCTCTTCCTCTGTTACTTACCTTCTGCTAAAGTGCTCTGGAGTTAGTGTCTCCAACCTCTACCTACTATTATGTGAACCTCCTCGGTGCCTTGAGGTTCTTACAAATAGAACGTGTTTATTACATCCGCCTCCACTGCAGCTACCAGTGTAAACATGAAAGCAGCCGTGTCCACTGAGGCTGCTGGCAGCGACAGATGAAACAGAAAGGGGTGGCTGCCGCTCTCGGCTGGCGGCAGTGCAACAGTATTTGCTGCTGGTGCCTGAGCTGACAGTTTTTCAGTGTTTTAAGTGTTGTGCGTCTCTGCTATTGTCTGATCAAACCCACACACTTGACAAAAATTACTGGCAAACATTTTTTTAAATTGTGTTTCTTTTTCTCTTGGTTCATTTCCATTTCTTAAATTGATGCGTAAATATGCTTTAAAGAGCAGAGACTTTATTCCACATGTGCAAAGCCAATTTCCCTTCAGAATACTGAATGTTAAAATACAGTATGAAATGACCTTCACCTGGACCGGACATACATGGTAAAATACAGCTTTCAGAATTGTTCTCTAGATTTTGTCCTGCTTGTGTTCTAGGTGGGGGGCGAAACGCAGTCACACCTCGCTTCCTGCGGCACTTCAACATGATCACCATTAATGACTTTGATGAGAAGACTATGTATACAATCTTCTCCAGGATCATAGATCGGCATTTTACCATAAGGTAACTACAGTGTATTATCTAGCATGCTCTGTGTGTTTTACTTAGAATGTTCATACCCAAACTACTACATATAGTCTACTAATGTACTCTGTAATACAACAGGTGCTGCCAGTTGTTTTTTTTAGAATCTACAATGCTGTGGAGGTAGAAAATAATACATTCCAGTTACTATATATAATTCATTTGTGTTTCAATACTTGGGAGGTTGATGTATTCTTTATCCTCTTTTCCCTGCACTGCTACATTGTTTACGGCAGAGACCACATATCCTAAAGCAGGTTTTAAATCCACCTAAACAATTACACAGATACATCACCTAATTTTAACATATCATTTTTAACAGATCACACACAGCAGCATCAGTAACACTGAGCAGACATTACACACTCCATCAAACACACACACACACTGCTCACTTATAACAGGGATAATAAGTAAAGTTCTTTACAATAAATTCACATTCACATGTTATTATCACTTCACACATGGCACAGTATATATGGCAGAGAGTTAAAGGTGGAATATGTAGTCAGAGTAATACCAAATATTGACACTAGGTGGCAGCACTTCAGCCTCCATCCACTGCTGCACTACCAGCACCACTCTCAGTGCTTTTTGTTTCCATTGACTGTACAACATGATTCAATCCATGTTATTTATATGACAAACTATGTGTAGTGTTTCTATGTGTGTAGCTGACATGTTGCTCAGCTTCCATTGGACACATATACTAGATGGAAGCTGCAGCAGGATTGGCTGATGACTGATCACAGGTGTGAACAATCAGCCGGTGACGAGTGGAGCAGGAGCAGCTGCCCATGCTGCAGAGACACAAACAGCAGCAGCACTCTGTGACCCATGTCCACTCTGTGTGTCCTCCAGACAGTCTGGAAATGAGAGGAGACAGAACATTATCATACATGTTGCATAAGTAAAGTCACATGACATGCACCACTGTAAATAAAGGAAACCACATATTTTAAGACTCTTAGAGCACAGAGCCCAAGAAATAATATAATCTAAAGCTCACAAGACACAAGACGAACAGAACAGAACAGAACAAATACTTTATTTATCCCAAACTGGGAAATGTTTTCTATTGCAGCAGCAATGTACAGGGTCAGTATCATCCTATCTGCTGGTAAAAGTCTTTCTCCCCGTCGGGGAATCGAACCCTGGTCTTCCGCGTGACAGGCGGAGATACTATCCACTATACCAGACCTGGGCAAAGTACGGCCCGCGGGCCACATCCGGCCCGCTTGCGTCTTCAATGCGGCCCGCGGACTCGTACACACAATAAAAAAAAAAGAAGGCATCAAAAGTCAGCTGTCAGCACGGCATTACCGGTAACGTCTTTCCAACCCTCCTTGTCTCTTCCACGCTGGTGTACTGCTTCATCCCATCTACTTTTTGTAGAGACACGGTCGCGCTGTGTACACTTTAAAAATGCTGCGCGACTATGCTGAAATGTACGGTAAAGCGAGAAGAAACGCCACGGCGCATTCAGATGTTACTGCGGTGCTGCAGCCGACATCGTCATCTGCTCTTAAAAAGCTCAGACCTTGTCCAACTTTCAGAGCTGTCACTTTCAGAGTGGACCTGGACACACACAGAGGACAGAGGAGTGAGCAGTAAACACACAGACCAGTTCACATCATCAACACCCTCCGCCACACACTGATTCTGAGCCTTTTTTCCGCCAATGCGACTTTATAATATCGCTATCTTTCCATTCATTCAACTCTGCGCAACTCTCTCTCTCCTCCCGTCCGCGTTCACACACACGTACACACATAAGCGCGGATATGTTCACAGAGAAGACGACCAACGTTCTTGATAATGGAACATTAACTCAGCACAGACAGAGCTGGTAACGCAGCAAACATTATAGGTGATTTAAGGTGAAACGCGGTTGCGGTTGAGATAAACTACGTCATATGACAATAGTCACATATGAATAATAACATCAAAAGCTGTTTTATTAATCAGTTAGTTGCCTTTAGTAGTTCCATATATCTGATTATAGTATTTATGCTATTAATGTATTTATGTGGTTATATCACATTATTTATTTGAACCTTTATTTTACCAGAAAATGTCATTTTACAAAACAAGAACAGGCTGATATATGAGGTCAGTGTTGACTTCATATAGTGAAATAAAAACCTTCAGCTTCAGATGTTTTTGTATGTTTTTGTGGCCCTTTGCTTTTCTAATGGAAGTCTATGTGGCCCTCGCAAAAAAATAATTGCCCACCCCTGCACTATACTAACGAGGAATGCTGACAAACACCATCTGTCATAGCAGCAGCCCCCTGACTGTCCTCCTGTCCATCGCTGTCCAAGGTGAACCGACACCACCAGACCACAGGGCCATTATTTATTTAGCAGGAAAGAAGAAGATGCTCTGCAGCATTCAGGTGTGTTAACACAGTGCAGAGAGAGGAAGACATGAACAATGGTGTCAGAGCAGCAGCTGTTGCTGCATCAACCTGGAAATCAAACTGTTTATATATATGCACAAACTGTACGTTCATAAGTCACATGACATGCACACTGTAAATAAAAAGGAAACATATTTTAAGACTCTTAGAACACAGACAGAAGTATGAATTATATATGGTTACAATCAAAAATAACTGAATGCAAATAAATGATTTTGTGGAATTTAAATCAAAACCTAAAAACACCAGAATCAGCAAATCACATGTTTGCATTACAGTGGTCCCTCCTATAACCAGTTCACCTCTCACCTTGTTTTTCTCTTACAGCTCATTGAGTTCTGGTCCGGATAGTCCGTAGACCAGTGTCAGTCCATCTCCAGAATGCAGAATGCTGCTGAAAACAGGTTTGATCTTTGGTTTCATTCTGTAATACTGGACTTATTTCCTACGAAGGTTTGAACTCTGACAGTGTTTAAACAGAGAGAACGGAGTTTAAAGTGTGCAGTGAGGGGTTCACAGCCTTAAAGCATCTAGAATAATCAAACATGGAGCTGACTACTTCCAGAGCTCCGCTGTCATGGCTCTGCAGGAGGCCAGCACCTGGTCGGCCTGTTCGAGGACACCAACCTGTGCGCCATCCACGCCAAGAGGCTCACCATCACGCCCAAAGACATCCAGCTGGCCCGCTGCATCCACGGAGAGAGAGCTTGAAGTGTCCGCGGCTCCTCAAACCACAGCGGCTCTTTAAGAGCCACCTCAGTGTCCTCTAAAGAGCGGCTCCTCATCCTCTGCCTCTGCTGCTCATCACTCTGTCTGATGCACAGAATAATCAGTCTCTTCTGAAATAAATATCATCTTTTATCTTTTGTAAGATGCAGTGTAATAATACACATGTTGAACTCTTCAAGATGAATAATGGTCCGTCTCAGGGACATTTATTTATTGGTTGGTTCAAGGATGTAATATCAAACTGACACCGAGGAATATTTAACAGGAAACTATAATAAATGTTTTACAATAAATACATAATATCATTTATAAATAGCTTTAATAAGTATAGGTTTATTATGTGTAAAAGCATGATGACCTATGGAATGATCACACTAAAAAACTCTGCTGCTCCAGGAACGGTACAGGCGGTGACTCCTGCAGTCCGCCATCAGACTCATCATGTAATTTAACCACAGGGATTAATAAAGTCATTCTTGAAAATATTCATGTATTGTTTCTATAGTTTCATATGTTTAGTAAATATAGGTTTATCACTGCTTTAGTATATAAGTAAACACATGAACTAACACTAACAAAACAAACCCCAGTGAACCAGGTGGAGCTGTGCAGTGTGCAGCAGCATGATCACAGAGGTCCTGTTTGAACGGGCAGTGAGGATGAGCTCTCTGAGTGGGGGCTCTGGGCTCTTGACGCGGGTTCTTCTCCACATCGTATCCTCCGGCAGCCAGAGCCTTCTGGAGGGCGGCTGCAGACACGCCGCTCCGCTCCTTGGAAGCGGCCAGAGCCGTTGCTTGACACTATAGGGGCCCTAGGCGAGAAGGACACACTGGGGCCCTACGGGCTACAAGGTTCTATAGAAATGCCGCCAAAACACAAAGACATGTACAGTGATGATTATATAAGCAACCGTTTATTTAAATAATGTGGAACACACACATGAAAATATTATCTTAAGGAAACATAAAAAACCTGTACAACACAATCAAAATATATCAGGAATATGTACTCTCTGAAGACTGTCCACAGTGGTGGAAAGTAACTAAGTATTTGTACTTTGTTACTGTACTTAGGTAATTTTTCATGTATTTTTTATGTAGTTAAAAAAACAATCCTTGAGTCCAGCTGCCTCGATTTAAACTCTTGCAAATTAAAAGTAAGTACTTAAGACTTTGGTTAAGTAGGATCATTGATGTAGCACATCTGCTTTTACTTAAGTACTAAACTTCAGTACTTCCTCCACCACTGACAACACAAGATATGATGACTAGTATTGTTATTAAGTTTGTCCACAGTGCAGGATCATCAGTGAGACCTGGACACCTTGGAACCTTCCTCTGTTACCAGGTCAGGTGCTGGAGGAGCAGAGGAAGGAGTGGAGGCTCTCAGGTGTTGGACTGCTGCTGGGACGTCCTCTGGAGTGTCCTCACAGGGCTCCACATGACCTGTGTGGTATAAGACCATAATGATCAGCCTGATAACTAACACTGTAAATAATCCAGATTATACCTTCATCTGTGGAGGCTGTGGCATCTTCATGAGGAGACACAGACAGGTGTTTAAGCACAGCACCTGATGAAAAACATTTAAAAAAGCCATAAAATAACAACTATATGACAATAATTCACTAGCTTGTCCTTTACAGAGAAACACCTGAGCATTAATAAACACTAAATAGACTAAATACATACATTAGTTTTTCCTGCTGTGGTTTAGAGCTCATTAACTCTAACAGTAAGTTGTAACAGCAGCACTTAGCTTAATGCTAAACAAGCTAAAGTAGCATTAGCATAGCAGCTACACACTGTTGCTGCATGAGCTAACAAGCTACTTTACTTCATTTAAGTTTTATATCACGTCATTATATTGACGTTTGTAACTCATTTAGCAGACGTTTGTACGCAGAGCGACTCACAGTGAACATTCAGGCTGCAGCATGAAGGAGGCTGTAGTGACGTGAAGCCTGCGTCTCTAAAAGTGTTCTGTGATACAATGTGAAAAAGACAAACAGTGGTGCAGTAAGATGAGGCTGAGCTGTGTCACAGACTCTTCCCTCTCTTGTTTTGTCCTCTGCTCCTTCCCTTGCAGCCTGCAGAGTGTGTGCTTCCTCCTTTATTTTGAACAGCCGCTCCTCTCTGCTTCCAGCAGCTGTCACAGGGCCCCGTGGGGGCGAGGGGGGAGTCTGGATGTGTCAATGCGCCAAAACAGCTGTAGATGAATGGTGGGGCTAACTGACCGTCCGTCTTAGGGCCCCTCTCATGCTCGGGGCCCTAGGCAATTGCCTGGTTTGCCCACCGTGTTGACGGCTCTGACTGTAACTACAAACCTATCTTATAGCTGAAGAGTCACACTGACCTGTGTCAGAGCCATTTTTCCATATTTCCTCTTTTTGAATCCACCAACACTGAATTGTGGTTCAGACAATACCTGAATGGCTGTCTATGAATGTTCTTCACAGAGAAACTCCTCAGAGGAATGCACACTGAAACATTTCCACTTCACTGCCTGGCCCCACCACAGTGTCCCAGAGTGCACTGAAGTCCTGATCCAGTTCAGAGGACTGATGAGACAGCACATAGAGAGAGGGGGTTAACACACCAACTGTAGTTCATGGCAGGTGAGAGAGCACCATCTAAAGCTTCCAGCTTAAGGTGCTTCCATATGAAGAGTCCAAGGACAATCTCATGGTAACACTTGCTGCTTTGTAGCCTAACTCTCTGTCTGTCTCCCGGGCTCTCAGTGCTGGTGTGGGGCGGACAGGAAGTATTATGGCCCTGGATGTGCTGCTTCAACAGGTGGATGAAGGACCAGCAGTGGGTATCAACGCCTTTGTGCACCAGATGAGACTGAATGGACCATGTATGGTGCAGACAGAGGTCAAACTTTTTCATAAATACTGCAAATAAAGCATGAACTTCAGAAATCCAGTGTTACGGCTTTAACATGCTGTACCTATCACTGATAAGACTAATGCAACCTCCTAAAACACAGGTCTGATCTGGCCTTGGGTTGTGAACTGAGAATTGTAGATCATGCCTTTTCGTGTGCACATAGTCTCAAATGTTGTGCAGTTCTCAGTGCAGTCGTATTCTATTCTATCTTTTTGTTGCTGGGTCATGGCCACACTAAGGCTTGCAGTGCATTATTGCAAACCTTTCAACCCTTTCCTGTGGCAGTTCTCTGGAACACAGAGCACACACAGCAGCATTTAAAATGACCAGAAACCTTTGTTTGTTTGCTTTTCAGTCTCAGTATGTTCCTGCCCCAGTGCATCATGGACTGTCTGAAGCCAAATGACAAGGCTGATGAGCACATACATGAGAGTGCAGACTGGGTTTAAGTCAATGCTACTGCACTCCAGCAGCATCCTTAATGCAATACATGTACTTCAAACTAATCCTAGCCACATATGCACTTAGTTCCAAACTGCACGCTGCAAGCTGTTAAAGTCATGTATGTATTTAAACTGATTGTAAATGTCTGACACAGCAACATTTAAACTTTGCCTTGTTGGTCCTATCATGAGCTACATATTTACAATAAATGTGTTTAGTGTTGGTGGAAGCAACAATACTCCAGATGACCAGAACATGTTTTAAAATGACATTAACAGTGAGAACTGTAGGTAGAAAATAATCATTTGTACACATCAAATATTTAGTAGAAAAATCCCTGAATGTGCTTTTACTCAGTCTGCAAATGCAGCTGTCACCTTAAGAAGAGTTTAACAGCAACTCACTGTACACACCTGAACACAGATCTTGCAGTGTGGGCAGGTTTTGGATGCACTTAACCCTCAGGTCACTGTGGACTTCTTTGTCCAGTGGGTATTTTTGCCTCTTTACCCGGCACCATTGTATCTGTGTTGGTGCATATGGCACAGTTTGTGTAACAGAGACTCTCTCTAGACACATTGTCCAGTGTTATATGGTTTTGCAGTGTTTCCACTTGAAAGGATGACTCTTTGTGACTGAAGGTCAGCTGGACTCCACTCAGTCATCGCTTTATTTCTGCTTTGCTTTATTGAATCTTGTAGTGTCAGAATCAGGTTCAGATCAGATCAGATCAGGTGAAAAACCTCAAAAAAACATACAAACAAATGTTCAGAATTGAAAGATGAAAGTGACAGTGCATATTTTAGCAGCTAGCTTAGCACACTATGCAGGTAAGTGCACTTTAAATGAAGGACTGTATTTGAACAGACAGTTTGTGTAACCAGTTCTAACAGTATAAAAGTGAATTACAGTATAATAATGATGAAATCTGGACCAGAACCAGAAGAAACCAAATTGGACAGGAGCCACTGTGCTGAGCAGCAATAATGAGGCAGACACAAGAGGAACAGTTGAGCAGCCACTCTTATATTATTACAAATGACAAGATCATTTGTCTGGTTTGTACAAAAATATCAAGTAACTCAAAGAGTTAGGAAAAGAAAAAGAAATAGTGTGCACACTATAAAAATGACAGATTTCCCGTTGGGGCCCTTAAACCAAAATCACAATGGTCTCAGGTATATGGGTTGTAGAGTTACGGCAGTTCACCTTGTTCCAAGGATGCTTGTTCTGTGATGTAAGTGTGAATGGGTGTGTATACGTGGATATCTACTCGGTGCTGGAATCTCTTCAGGGGACTTGGCTCGCCATCGGTTTCAGCACAGATGTTGGTCCTGGACAACATCCGTCCTCAAAAAAACCCTGACCTACAGACCAGGTCAGAAAATGACATTCAACACCATGAATTCTCAGATGCATCATTCAGGACATCAAATGTCAGAAACATAAGTCTTTCCATGTAACTCTGACATTAATCTTAATCTCTATTCAAATCTCTAATCTAACTTTCAGTTGTACAACATTCAGTACATCTAAGTATATCATTTCTGACAACTTGGCATTAAAGTGCTCAAACATTGGTGGCGCTGCAGTGTCTCTCTGAGTCTTTCTCTGTGTCTTTGCTTCTTTTTAACGTCCCGGGCAGGAGCAGGTGAGTGATCGCAGTTCCGCCGACGTCACAGGTTGAGGAGAAAAAGGGCAATCGGGCAGTTCAACACAAATTTTAGAATTCAAATGTAAATGTTTCTGATCCATCACCAGAACACTGGGAAACACATTTACTACCCTTTGTGTCATCAGGGACAAAAATGTCCGCTTCTAAAAACTGCTCTAAAAACTGAACAGATTCATATTTTTCTGCATCAATATGTGGAACAACTTCAGGACTGCTCAGAACTACCAAACATCATTGGAGGAGTTTAACGCTTTAAATGCCAGGTAGATTGCATGATGCAAATATTTCATGTAAAATGCACAAAACAAGTTATTCTACAAGTTGGGAGGCTCAGGCATTATTTTATATCTGTCATGTCAAAGTTGATCCAAAATATTGAGTTGGAGTTATTAGTGTTTGTATTGCAGCAGTTTTAAATGGTGTTTTCCACTTAGGTCCATTAACTCCTATTATAATACTACATTTTAATATCAGAGCCATAACAACATGGAATCATGCATTTCTTAATGTAAGGGTTTCATTTGTGAGGACATGTCAAAGTTCATGATCATAAATTCAGCTTCACATTCTTCATTTCACTGCTTCTAAGACAAAAACATGTTCTGACCTGAAATCACAGTCAGTGATTCAAATGAAAGTGAAACATCATCAACATTTAAAGCACAAAGTTGAAGCTGCTGTCACTTCCACACACTCTGCTTCTACACACAGCACAGACTCACTGAGGAACCAGGATCCAACCTGAACCCAGCATGTAGAGGCTGAGTGAATGTGGTGCTGAAGGTGTGGAGGTGGATCAGTGTGTCAGAGGAGACTCTGTAGAAGGACAGAGTGCCAGCAGGACAGTCCACATACACTGCTGCTCTGTGAGAGACAGAGGAGGAGGAGATGGATGTTCTTCTGTTATTGTGATAGACAGAGTAACCATGATCAGAGCAGATCAGACTCCAGGACTGATTGTTTCTTCCAAACATGCAGTCATCACTGAGTCCTTTCCTTCTGATTCTTCTGTAACTCACTGATATATAAACCACTCCTCTCCACTCGACCTCCCAGTAACAGCGACCAGTCAGAACATTTCTACACAGCAGCTGAGGACACCAGTCAAATCTGTCTGGATGATCAGGATATGGCTGCTCCTCTCTCACACGTGTCACCTTCCTGTTGTTGTCAGACAGTTTGAGCTTTGTGTGCACTGAGTTTGTGTCGACTTCAAGTTGACAGAAATCTGATGGAGAGAAAAAGACACAGCTGCAGTTTATCATCTGACACATCTGATGGCTTCATTCTGTCTTTACTGACTGATGTGTTGTTCATTCATACAAAGTTTATCATCAGACTTTTTGTCACTAATGTTTGAATGAACAAACACACAACTATCAGCTTTGTGTTCAAACACAAACTGGATATTTGCAGCAATGTGAGTAAAGACAGACGACACATTTAGAACATGAGAAGAACAGCAGCATCAACTGTATCATTGGATAAAGAGCATCATCCAAAAGCTCCATACAGGAACACACACACACACACACACAAACACACACACACACACACACACACACACACACACACACACACACACACACACACACACACACACACACACACACACACACACACAGATTTTCAAAATAAAAGCCTCCAAATCATTACACACCTTACTAGGCCTGGTAAACTACACACAAGCCACCCAGAAATATGCAGACACACACTATACACAGCTGCCAACACACAGACACACAAACATGGATTTTCAAAATAAAAGACCCTGCACAATAACAGGATATGGCTGACGTGTAGATTTTCAAAATAAAACACTTAAACATGTTTTAACATGCATTAGGGAGTGTCCCCAACCCCCCCCCCACACACACACAGACACACACACACTTACACAGACACACACTGATTTTCAAAATAAAAGCCTCTAATTCATTACACAGCTAACTAGCGCTAGCCACCCCTACAAATTATACATCAAATCGACCGGCTCGGTCAGGACTACTACCCTCTGAGGTTTGGTAGCGATCGGATAAACGGTGTTTGAAAAAATCCAGAAAAACTGCGATCGACCCTCCCCACAGGCATCAAATCACTGTCAAACTTTGAAGGCATGGCGTTTGGGCATGCTTTCACACAGAACCTTCATTCAAAATGTAAAATGTAGATAAACATTAGACCTCTGACCTATAGAGTCCCCATGTCTGTGCCACTTTTTGTTTTGACAGGCAAGCCACTTAAGCTGACCTAACCCCCCTCATAGGAAATAATGGGAAACTGGTGAGATCCCTGACAAAACCCAGCTAACTTTGGAAGCCTATCAGTCTGGCATGCCTCTACACAGAATATTCATTTCAACTGCAAACTGCTCATAAGGAGTTGGACTTTATCATACTGAGTCCTCATGTTCATGTCTTTTACCAAACTTCATAAAATAGCAGCCAAAGTCACATCCACATCTTTAGGATTCCTCCATTCAGAATGAATGGAGAAGCTTGGGGCCTATTAAACCTTATATAAAACCAATCAGAAACACTGTAAAAGCATGAAATGTCATCAGTGGCATCTTTCACATCTGCCGGTGATCAGGAATGAGGTTTGGTGGTATATAATGGGGCGGACCGGCAGCAGAGTGTGGGTGAGCGCGCATTGGCCCACTCAAAATGTCTTGTGAAATTTTCTAGGTTATATATACAATAGTTATTTCTATTTTCTTTCCTGTTTGGTTCTTCTGTCCTTATGTTCCTTTCTTTGGTTGGGATTGTTGGTGCATTATCATTGAGGGTTCTTCCTGTAGAACAGACCAAAAGTCCAGTTCATATGTTCACTGGGCCGAAGCCTCTGTCATAAAATCAATAATGTCATAATATGCCACCAGTACTGTTGTCCACAGGATGAAATCACACATTTAAAAATGATTATTATTTATATATATTTAACATTTCACCACAAGATGGCAGCAAACATGGTCAAACTCTCACCCTGTTTTGCCAGTGATCTGTGTTTTTTTTTTTATTGCCCATTTCTAAAATGGCAAGTGTGAGTAAGAAAAGGAAGGTTGACAGCGAAGGCCGAAGTTTCAGGACAAGTGGAAATGGAAGAAGAATGTGAGGGCAAGACATCTTGCACATTGAAACCTGTTTTGGAGCCAGACCTGCCCCCTTTACTGCAGCTGAGAGCCCAGTCTCTTCCTTCTCATCAGAGGTCCCTCGTTAATCGCGGGGTTACGTTCCAAAAATAACCCGCAAAAGGTGAAATCCGTGAAGTGATGGGCTTTATTTTTTACAGTTATTCTAGATGCTTTAAGGCTGTGAACCCCTCACTACACACTTTATACTCCTTTCTCTCCTGTTCAAACACTGTCAGAGTTCAAACCTTCATAAAAATAAGTCCAGTGTTACAGAATGAAACCAAAGCACAAAGCAAAATAAAAGGAAATATAATAAATGAAGATTAAACAATGGTTTGTGAAATGGAAGTTGTGGCGGCTGCACTAAAATGAATGATAAGTTAATGTGGTCTGTTCAGAGCTGTCAGTAAAAGCTTGTTTAACTGGTTTCGGCTGTCCCGCCTAACGAATGAAGAGATTGCTTCCAAAACGCTATAAATCCAGAAAAAAGTGTTTTCTTTCCAAAAAGGGTTTATATGAAACTTCTAGTTTTCGGATAACGTGTTTTGTTACTAATTGATTAAAAGCTTTAAACAGACCCCGTGTGAAACTTATTTTGGTGGTAACTCGTTTTCTTAAACAGTGGCGTTTCTCGCCCTAACCCTAACCCTAATAATGCTGCTCACAGCTCAGTGTCTCAGTGTCTCCACTCTTCAGTCCATCAGTCCAGTCTGACCCTTTGGATGAGATTCTTTGTGTCTGAGTCCTGCCTGCTTTTGGACTGTGGAGCTGTTTCTTCCTGTGTTTGGACCTTTTCAACCCTTTGTGGTCTCTTATTGGATTTTGTCTTTTGTCTGCTTTGGTTGTCTCTGTTATGTCCCAGGCTGAGGGGAAACCCACACACAGCATGTCTGCACCTCCCCACTCGTCCCCACTCTCAGATCGGCAGCTACACAGGCTGGTTTCAGTGTTAGGCTGCAGTTCATGAACTCAGAGCTGAGCAGTGCCCAAACAAACACAGAGACACTACAACACACTAAAGCTCCCTAACAAGAGAAAAAAGGAAAACCAATGACAAAGCTGGAACCTAAAGCTCCTGCTGGGGAGTAATAAACTCCAGTAAACACCAAAGAAATCCAACCGCCGAGGCTGCGCTACAACAGCTCTGATGGACTGATAGAACACTGACTCATGCACAATAACATGAGGAAAGACTGAGTCAAACTTACACTTCCTCAGCCCAGGTTTTAACCTCTGCTCTCCACCATGCTCCACCCTGCAGGAAGAAACACAGTCAGAATGATTTTCTAACCAACATGAGTCCAAACTGCTGATCAACATGAAGCAGAGTTCCTCAGTTTGTCAGAGACACACAAACAGACTGAAACTCATCTGTGTCGACTCCAGAAGAGTCTCTCCTGATCTGCTCTGTGTTTATTCATGTCCTCCATTCTGTGAAATATTGCTCTCTGTCAGTGCTTTACTGTAAAATCCTCTTCATGCAGCAACAGTGTAGGTTTGATCTCAGCATTGTGCATTTATCCAAAGCAGCAAACAAGCCACACTGTCTCTGACTGTTTGTTCCTTTCACTCTATATGCAAACACAAGCCTGGTTCACATGTGTCATGGATGGAAGAGTTTCTGACACACTTCAAATAAATACATTCACTCATGTCTGTGTGTAGTTTTTACAGTGATAATATTGTAGTGTCTCCCTGCTCTCTGTCTCTGACTGAAGGAACTCCTCCTTCTACCATTGTGTTGTTGTCTCCTCTGAAGCTTCACATATGGATTGTTTCAGGAACATTTGCTTGTGGAAATAATTCAGTGGTTCTTACAGCTGAGGACATTAATAAGTAGGGCATCATTTTGTATTTGATCTGCACTAAGTGTGACTGAAAATCAGTCTGTATGTATTTTGACATGAAGAACGTGTATAAAGAAAAGTGAAGTTAACATGATGGACACTTAATGATGGAGGAAGATGAACATCAGGGATCAGTGATTATTACTTCTCTGCAGTTTCAGTCCATCCATCAACAGCTGTGGATATATGAGCTAAACTGACAGACTGAGGAGGACTCATGCTCTGTGGTCTCTGTGTACCTGAGAGTCTTCAGACTACAATCTGGACTGTTGAGTAAAGCAGACAGCAGCTCCACTCCTGAGTCTCCTGGATGATTGTAGCTCAGGTCCAGCTCTCTCAGATAGGAGGGGTTGGAGGTCAGAGCCGAGGCCAGAGAAGCACAGCCCTCCTGTGTGATCAGACAACCTGACAGACTGGAGGTACAAAACATGTCATGAACTCAAGAAGAAAGAAGGAAAATCCAACAGATCTTCAACATGAACATGAAGCAGAATTTTACTGATGATCAACAAGCTGGATCCTGACCTGAGAGTCTCCAGTCTGCAGTCTGGACCCCCTAATCCGTGAGACAGCTGCTTCACCCCTGAATCCTGCAGGTTGTTATTATCCAGATCCAGCTCTCTCAGACTAGAGGACTGGGAGCTGAGGACTGAGGACAGAGCTTCACAGCTTCTCTCTGAGAGGTTACAGCTGCTCAGACTGAAAGAAATGCAAATTAGTTGTTATTGATGAATGAATGGAAATTTGTTGTGAATAATGACAATAAAGATCTTTTTACTTGTGTAGAATTCAGTGCACATTAGTGTCTGAAAGCCTCCACATGTCAACACATGAACTGCATGTAGAAAAGCTTCAAACATAATGTTAAGGTATGCATTTAAATGATCAACAACCAGATCCTGACCTCAGTGATTCCAGACCACAGTCAGCACTCTCCAGTCCAGCACAAAGAAGCTTCACTCCTGAATCCTGCAGGTCGTTATTATTCAGATCCAGCTCTCTCAGACTAGAGGACTGGGAGCTGAGGACTGAGGACAGAGCTTCACAGCTTCTCTCTGAGAGGTTACAGCTGCTCAGCCTGAAAGAAATGAAATGTGTACATTTAACAATACTGAATAATTGTAAGAAGTAGAGCAGTGCAATGAAAAAAACAATTCTACAACATGAAAGGACACTATTGTCTAAGCTTAGTAATGTCAGTGGTTATAATTTGTGAATTATGTTTGTACATTTTTTATTATTAATCATCTGTCATTTCTATGGCAGAGAACAGGAATCAGCCAATCAGAAAAAAATGTATTGTTGCCAGGTGAGGTCTGAGATTCAGCTGCAAGCACACGGTGCAGCAGACGTTATGGCATATAGGGCAGGCCAGGAGTGAGAGACAGGGAGCGGGTTTCCTTCTATATTGATCCTCCCTCTGTGTTTCAGTCACTTCATGTGAACTGATTGTGTGCTGATCAACACAAGCAGACACATCAGCACAGATTCATGTGAACTAAGTTACCTGTTGTGCAGCTTTTTTTGGAGGCTTTGGGTAATCTGTTTCTAATCTGTTTAATCTGATCTGTTCTGTGAAGTCTCTAAAACCTGACAGTGCAGCTGATGGCCTCATTGGGAATACAGTGAAACAGAAATGTGGTTTTTGTGGTTAAAGTCATGGTGGCACAGAGGTAGACAGTAACAGATGTAAACATTTTGTTCTAATAACCTGTTAGTGTAGTGCCACCATGAGGCTGACAGAACTGTTTCATTTTCAGTTGGTTTTATATTTGTCATCATGGCTTAAAATAAATAAGGAGTTATTGAATCTCTCAGTAATAGTTGTTGAGTTAACCCTTTACTTCTGTCAGTATAATAGCTGTTGAAATCCACCAGAATGCAGGAAATGGCTTCTACTTCATCCAAAATGTTCTGGGGGAGGTAACTCTGATACTTTTCCACATTAAAACCATACAGCCTGTCCTTATTAGCTTTAGATATGATTCCAGCCTCAGACCTTTATGGTGCATTTCCAGGCTATTCTTTAAGGTCAGTGACTTCATATTGTTCATCTTCAGCAGTTTCTGTTTCATAACTTCCTAATGTTCAAAGGTTTTCTACTTTTCACAATAAAACAGCTTCATCTATTCAAAGTGTTTCAGCAACTTAAATTCAGACTGCAGATTCTCCAGCAATTCAGAGCAATCCTTCACATCATTCAGAGCAATGCTTCAGCTGCAGCAACCAAACTCACATTTTCTGCAGGAAATGCTTTCTAGTTAACTTTGTGTTCATAGTGTGTCAATTCATATTTTCGTCTTGTTTAATGAGTTGCAGTTTAATGTTATAGATGTACTTGCACAATCCATCATCATTTAATCTCTTGAGTGAAGCCTACATCTAGAAGGTTTCATTCCTAAATGTGTTTTGTTTGTAACCCAGTTTAAAATCCCCACATGTTTTAATGAGTGTTGATCATTTCAGTTCAAGTTTAAATGTGTAAGCATTTAAAATGTGATTTCAAAGGGTAAAAAAGTGTTACATGTTTGTTGTGTTATGTTAAAGAATGTTGCTGAAAGATGTCCCACCAGCATAGATGGGGTTAATAACAAGTGACAGGACCGTGAGCACAGTGTGACACCGACTAGGAGAGGTGTGTCGGAGAAACATGTGTAACACAGAGATTTTCTGTCTTCATTTCTAAGTTAGCAGTGCACAAAACGGTGTGTAACTTGTGTCTTAAGGTTGTTGACAGGACAATCTGTGAGAAGAAGTCTAGCAGCATACTGAGAGGCGGGAAGACTTTCGCCTGCTGCGGTATATGTCAGTCTGTAATCATTTAAGCTGCTGCTTTATAGAGTGTATTAAGGTGTGGGGGCCACAACTTTTGTTTAAGTGACCTTGAGGTTGGTAAACTGAGTTTCTGAATTCATTAGAGGGTTAAGAAAAAAGGTTATATTGTGTTTTTGCCTCCAAACAGCTGGAGTGTTTTTCTTTAAAAAAGTGACATTTGATGTTTAAGGCTCCAAAACAATATTCTAATTTTATTTTCATGTCTTAGTTCACCAGCATTAACCTTTTCTTAAATAACTGAGAATTATTTTTCTAAAACCTTGTGTTGTGTTACTTATTACTCACCTGAGAAAGGGCAGTGATTCAATTGCAGAGACATATGCAGACGTAGTTAAGATCTTCATTAAAAATATAATTTAAAGATGGCCATTTGATTGATGGGTCAAACACTGCACTTGTGTGTATTAAAGGGACATCCAAGATAATAATTAAAACTGAGTTAATCAGGGTTAAGAAACATTGGATAAATACTTTAAAAGAACCTAAAAGCCTGCCCTCATCTGTAATGTGGTGAGAGTTGCTCCTCTGGCACTTCCTGTGTTTTTCATTTCTTGCTCGTTTCCTTGTTTTTGTTCTTTCCAGGCTCGATGGTCCAGCTGGGTGGAGTCGTGGCTTCTTCTCACCTGGGTTCCGTTTCCCGTCATTCCGCCGGCTACTTAAGCGCCGCCTCCCTTCTCCTCGGCGCCAGTTCTTCACTGCTATTTTCGTACTAAGCAACCAGCCACCTTTCTGTCCGTTCCAAGTGACCAGTGACTTACCTTGTTTTTTGCCTAGGCCTCCAGCCACGCCACCCGGTTGTTTCTCGCCCTGGACCTGAGTTGTGCTTCGCCCTCGTGGTTGTTTGTCGTTCCTCCTTCAAGTTACCTCGTAGTTCGCCCTTGTGGTTGTTTTTGGTTATATTTTGGACTCAGCTCAGTTTTCGCCTCAGTGGTAGTTTTTTGTTTTCTCTATTAAAGTGAGTAAATGTACCTGCTTCTGGATCTCCGTCTGTGATCGCACATAACATCATCAATATCACTACAGAGGGGAGCGCTACATGTTGTTGAAGTGTTTTCTATATTCACATATTTTTGTCGGAAATATTTTACCAGAAAGTTCCAACAATTTTATCTTGGAACTCATTTGTACTAGTTCTATCTGCAACTCATGCTGATATACAACTGAAAACAAAACCATGCTGCATCTCAAAGAGCTTTAGTAAACCCAAACCTCCCTCATTGATCAGACAACTTGACAAGAGTAGAGTTACAAAATCATAAACTCAAAAAGCAAGAACTAAACCCCTACAGACATTCTACATCTGGGGTTGGGTGGGTTAGTAATGCATCATAAGTTCAAAACATAAGCAGCAAAATCCAACCGATCAACCAATGAAATGTGAAGACTGGATCAACACCCAGATTTACCCTGACCCGAGGATCTGCAGTCTTGGGACTTCAGAGCTCACCCCACCACAAACTTTACATCACAACACATAAAACTATTGAGACTGACCTCAGAGTCTGCAGTCCACAACTCTCCAGAAAACCACGTAGCTGCTCCACATCCTGCAGGTGGTTCCCACTGAGGTCCAGATATCTCAGCTGGGAGGGGTTAGCCTTCAGAGCTGATCCCAGAGAGCTGATCTCTGACAAACCACAGCCACACAACCTAATAAAACAATACAAGACATTGATAGAGCCATTGATACCACTGATCATCTAATAATATGGGATAACATTAAAACATACAGATTACTGTTACTGGGAGGGAAGAAAATAATAATTATTCACTGAATTACTGAGCAACATTTGAACATATGAGTAGATCTGATTTGTCATCAGAGCAACAGTGACTGAAGATACACATGTCTGTGGTCCTTTTCTGTCTGTCAGTCCTGACAGATGATTTAAAAACTGGACCTCAGCCTAATAATAACATTAACTGACCTAAGAACCTGCAGTATGCAGTGAGGACTGTCCAGTCCAGCACATAGCTGCTTCAGTCCTGAATCCTCCAGCCTGTTCCGGTTCATGTCGAGCTCTGTCAGATGGGAGGGGTCGGACTTCAGAGCTGAGGCCACAACTTCCCAGTGAGTCTCTGAGAGGTTAAAGTCAGAAAGTCTGTGATGACAGAAATATCAGAACATGATGAAAGGGACACTTTAAGTAGTAGCAGTGATCTCATTTGATCTGACTGTTTGACATGTAACAATAGTTCTGATCATTCTCATCGTCTCATTTTGACAGTGTATTTCACTTTATTCCTCTGTTGTAGGTTCTTCCAGCTGATATTGCTGAAAGATAAATTCTTCTCTTTCATTCAGAGACTTTAAAGAGTTATTCTGTTGTGTGACATCCTGATTGAACTGTTTGTGTAATGGTATGTGTCTGCATGTTTGCATACCATGATGTTGTGCTGCAGTTTTTGCAGTCTTTGTATCTATGTAGTTTGTGCAGCTCTTTGGCCACATGCAGCTGTTTTAACTACAAATAAAGACACATTTATTGTCCATTCATTTAACAGCTTCAAACAGAAACATACAAAACAATGTTTTCACAGTAGAAGAACATCTGAGACAAAAACACAGCTGATGTGATGTGTCAATGAACACAAGGAGCTCTGTTAGAGAGAAACACACAGTGTGAATGTGTCTAAGAACTAAACCAGTAATCTACACTGATTGGTCACATCTGGACTCACCTGAACTTTCTGCAGTTCCTCACAGCTGGAAGCAGTCTCAATCGTCCTTCTGTTGTTGTGTTGTACTTCATCAGGTCTAGCTCATCAAGAACCTCCTCTGACATCTGCAGCATGTAGGCCAGAGCTGAGCAGTGGATCTCAGAGAGTTTCTTCTCTGATCTGGTCTCTGACTGCAGGAACTCTTGGATCTCCTGATGCACTGAGAGGTCGTTCATCTCCATCAGACAGTGGAAGATGTTGATGCTTCTGTCAGGAGACACTGTATGAGTGCGTCTCCGTTTCAGGTTGTTGATGGCTCTCTGGATGGCCTCTGAACTGATCTCTGTCTGACCCAGCAGGTCTTTTAAAAGTCTCTGATTTGACTGCAGGGAGAGACCATGAAGGAAGCGAACCATCAGGTCCAGGTGGCCAGTTTTACTGTTCAGAGATTTCTCCATGACTCTGTCCAGGATGTCATCCAGAGATGACCAACTTTTCTCTCCCAGGAAGTTCACCAGCTCTTCATCGTCCCCATCAATGAAACAGCGTATGAGGTGGAAAGCAGCCAGAAACTCCTGAACGCTCAGGTGAACAAAGCAGAATGTTGCGTCTTCCTGTTTCTTTCTCTTCTCTTCTTTGAAGATCTCTGTGAACACTCCTGAGTACACTGAGGCGTCACTGATATCGATGCCACACTCTTTCAGATCCTTCTCATAGAAGATCATGTTGCCCTTTTCCAGCTGCTGAAGAGCCAGTTTTGCTAGTGAAAAAATGCACTGACTGGACTCTGGTCCATATTTCACTTTGGTCCGATTTGCCTGAAACATCAGAAACTCTGCATACATCTCAGTCAGGGTCTTGGGCAGGTCTCTGGTTTCCAACCTGTCCTCCAGAACTGTGGCAGTGATCCAGCAGAAGACTGGGATGTGGCACATGATGTGGAGGCTTCGTGATGTCTTGATGTGGGAGATGATCCTAATGGCCTGCTCCTCCTCTCTGAACCTCTTCCTGAAGTACTCCTCCTTCTGTGGGTCAGTGAACCCTCTGACCTCTGTCACCACATCCACACAGTCAGTGGGGATCTGATTGGCTGCTGCAGGTCTTGTGGTTATCCATATGCGAGCAGAACGCAGCAGTTTTCCATTGATGAGGTTTTTCACCAAGATATCGGTGGTGGTGGACTCAGTTACATCAACAGAGTGACTATCATCAACATGAAGGTCCAGATGAAGGCGGCTCTCATCCAGTCCATCAAACACAAACAGAAGCTTGAATTCGCTCTTGTCGTAGTTGCTGTTTCCTGATGACTGCAGAGCAGTAAAGATGCAATTAAGAGCCTCCTCTTTGATGTCCACAGCCTCTGGGATACATTCATGAATGAGGTTTGCCAAACTGAACTGTTTTCCCATCCGTGGATTCAGCTGACGGAAGGAGAAGGGGAAAATGAGATGCACATCTTGATTGGCTGTTCCTTCAGCCCAGTCCAGCATAAACTTTTGCACCAGGAAGGTCTTTCCAATTCCTGCGATTCCATTGGTCAGCACTGTTTTTACAGGTCTTTTTTTTCCAGAAGGATGTTGGAACATGTCTCTGGGTTTGACAGATGTCTCAGTGTCTCTGGGCCTCCAGACTTTCTGGATCTGTTGGACCTCATGCTGTGTGTTGATGTGTATGTCACGGCCGGCTGTGATGTACAGCTCTGTGTAGATATCAACCAGACACTCTTTATCTTTTGCCCAGCCTTCTCGTGCATACAGAAACCTGTCCTGGAAGTGTGATTGGAGTTTCTGTTGGTAATATGTGATGTGGCGTGGCTCTGGTACTGGAACCATCCCATCTGTCAAAGACAGGGAGTAGGTTAGTGTGTGTACACATACAGACATTGAGCATTACCTTTTAGAGGCAGCCCAGTCTGTTCCTACAAAGCAATACAGATCCATCATTGTCCAAAACACGTCTCTGATGCAGATGATTCAACATGGCCGACACAAAAGTGCCACACTGTTCTCATGCGAAAGTGTTAAAGCTACAGAACATCTCATCAGTGTGAATCAGGTTCCTCAGTCTCACTCCTCCTTTCATGACAGATTAGTGCCCCCTGCAGCGCGACCATGGAAACAGCAAAACAGACCTGAAAGTGGCATGTTGGGATAAAACAAATACACACCTGGTCCTACCAAGCGATTCACAACCCGATCCAATCACATGACTCGACTGCTTCAAACGTCACTGAAGTGGTTCAAACGTCACTAGTCACGTGACAGTGGTTCCAAACAATTGCTTCATGAGCTTCCGGACTTCCGGCAAGATGGCGAACCGGGTGCATGTGTATGTTTGAGCTCCATCTGCATGTCCCAGATTTTTCCACTAAACTTGCTCTCTGACGTTCAGTTTTACACCCTTTTGGAAAGAAATTGTTTAGCACCAGCACTTCTGATTCATGAAACCCACCGTAACAAACCGAGGAAGCGTAACAGCGGGCGGACACGACTACTCAGTCAACATGGAGTTTTCGACCGACGGCGCCAAACGCAAAGACCCTTTTTCACCGGTCAAAACTCAACCGAATGCTAAAAAGAAGGACTCAGGGAAGGAGGAAGGTGTGTCTGCTATTCTGGAAGCGATAAAACAACTTACCAGTCAAACCTCTGCACTTACTGACAAGGTAGACTCTCTCGGCACTCAGATACAACAAAACTCTGTGATGCTTGCTAACATGGCGAAGGCTGTCGAGTTTAATGCGGCAGAGATTAAAGACTGTAAAACTAAACTACAAGCAATGGAAAAGGTCACGACTGCAAATAAGAAAGACAACGCTGAGTTGAAAGAGAGAGTCCTGGATTTGGAACGATATAAGCGACGCTGGAATCTGCGGATTAGGGGGATAAAAGAGAAGGAAGGAGAAAATATTCGTGAAGTAGTGACCAACTTGTTGGCTAAAATCTCCCCCACATGGTCCCCGAACATCAACCACATTGTGGACTCTGTTCACCGGCTGGGTCGTCGAGAAGAAAACAGGACGAGGCAGGTCATCATCCAATTCACACAGAGAACACACCGCGACGCACTGTGGAGGATGACCAAGGACTCGTCTGTCTGCAAGGACCTGGGGATCGGCTTCATGGAAGACCTCTGCAGAGCTGACAGGGAGACACGCGCAGCGGCATGGCCGAAGATTCAACAGGCGCGAGCAGCAGGGAAGCGGGCCTACTACAGAGGTGGAGAGGCTTACATCGAAGGACAGAGAATCACTTAACTTGTAGCTGAGTGACAGGTTTTATATGGAAACAAGATTGCACTTTTTGGTTGTGCAATACAAGGGGGTTTACTTTATTATCCAAATATTTTGAAGAGCTAAGTTTAAAAATATTTTGATATTGAAGGGACATTGCCTACGTTTGGGCTTTATCACTTTTTCACTTAAACACTTTACTGTTTTGCGTGCTAGTAGTTACTAGCTGTGTTTACTCGTTCCATGTTGAATACTTTTGTTTCTTTTTCTTGTTTGTCGTTGAATGCTAGGGGCCTAAGAGACAGCACTAAGAGAAAAGCAATATTTTTGTTTTGTAAAGGTGAAAAAACGAACTTTATTTTGTTACAGGAAACACACTCAAAACCAGAAGACGAAAAATTTTGGATTAATCAGTGGGGGGATAAGATCCTCTTCGATCATGGTTCCACTAAATCAGCAGGTCTGGCTATTTTGTTTCATAACTCCCCTGGCACTCTTATAACCTCTAAATATAGCAACAATGGAAGATGGCTAATCTGTGTTTTGAAATTTGACGACCAGTACATTATTTTAGTAAACATCTATGGTTATAATAACCCCACGCATAACAGACAACTGATTTCAGAGGTCTCTGATGTCATTAAAAACATAAATATTACTTATCCATTGGCCAGTGTAGTTATGGGGGGTGATTTTAATATGGTTAACGATGAATACCTTGATAGATACCCTCCCAAAGGTCACTGTAACTCTCAAAACCCTGTCCTATCAAACTTGTGTAGTAACCACAATTTATTAGACCCATGGCGTTTCAAATACCCTGACACCAAACAGTACTCCTGGTTCAAACCAAATGATGTTACAAAGTCCAGAATTGACTATTGGTTAATTTCTGCTCCTATATTACAGATGGTCTCTGGCTGCTCACTATCTGCTGCTCCTCTTACGGATCATTCTGTTGTTAAAATTAGCTTTTCACCACCTGGATCCAACTATAGAAACAAAGGCTATTGGAAATTCAATTCAAGTTTATTAAATAATTCAACATATTGTGATGGTATAAAGAATCTAATCACAGAGGTTGAAAATGAATGTTCCCTAACCTCACATGTATCTAGATGGGAATTTCTTAAATTCAAAATAAGAGCATTTTCCATTCAGTTTGGTAAGGCTTACAGCAGAAGTAACAAGCAGACTGAGTTGAATTTAATTAAAGAAATTAACACCTTCTGTTTGAAGACGTCACTATCTGATAGTGATAAGCAGGAGTTACTAACTTTGCAAGCTAAACTTGATGAAATGTATCTTAAAAAAGCAGAAGGGGCCTATGTTAGATCGAGGGCCAAATGGATGGAGGAAGGTGAAAAAGGTACAGCATATTTTTGCCGTCTAGAAAAGAGAAGACAGGTGAGAAATTCGGTTAAAACCTTACTGATCGGGAATCAGCTATGCTCTGACCCTTCCAACATTGCTAGGGAAATCGTTTCCTTTTATAGTAAGCTGTACTCCATGTTTTCTATAAATGACTCTGATGCATTTTTCAAGCACATAGAAAATTCTATTCCATGTATAGAAGGTGACTTTGCAAGGTTATGTGATTCTGATATTACTGCTGATGAGCTTGACAAAGTAGTTGAGAGCCTATCTTTGAATAAATCCCCAGGATGTGACGGTCTGACATCCAACTTCTACCGTCATTTCTGGGACTTATTAAAAAAACAATTTAGTCTTATGCTAAAAGAAGCATCTGATAATTTAATGTTCCCTCCCACTATGAAGCAAGGAGTTATTACTTTGATCCCTAAACCTGGCAAGGACCCAAAAATATTGGATAATCTTAGACCTATCACACTATTGAACACTGACTATAAAATTATAACTCACGTTTATGCTAATAGATTAAAATCTGACTTAGACAAAATTATTAGTGACTCCCAGTCTGGTTTTATGAAAAACAGATCTATTCACAACAATATTCGGTTAATTCTTGATCTTTTAGATTATAGTCATTTAATTGAGGATGATGGATTTATTCTTTTCCTTGACTTTTATAAGGCCTTCGACTCAATCGAGCACCCTTTCATTTTCCAATGTCTTAAACGTTTTGGATTTGGTGACAAATTTCGAAACATCATTGAATCTCTTTATGATAATGCAAATAGCTCAGTCTCATTACCAGGGGGTACCTCGCCAAGGTTTTCTATCAAACGTGGGATTAAACAGGGATGCCCAATCTCCCCTTTTCTTTTTATTATTGCCACTGAGATGCTCTCTATTTTTATCAAGAATTCGAATATTGCTCCCCTAAATGTTTTAGGCAAACCTATAATCATTAGCCAGTTAGCGGATGATACAACCATTTTTATGAAACAACTATCTGAGATTCCAAAAATATTACGAAACATTGAAATATTTTCTAAAGCCTCAGGGCTTAAACTCAATTTAAACAAATGTGAACTGATGCCAATCCATCAATGTGCTTTAACAAATATTTACAACATTCCCATAAAGACGATAGTCAAATATCTGGGTGTATATATCTCTAAAGATGTCACTGAAAGAGAAAACAAAAATATAAAGGAGGTTTTGGATAATTGTCAAGCTAAACTTAATTCCTGGTTACTGAGAGATATAAGTTTATTAGGTAGAGTGTTTTTGACTAAGATGGAGAGCATTTCGAGGTGTATTTATCCTGCATATTCTCTAGCCATTCCTAACAGAGCCATCAAAAAGATTAATCAGATTAATTTTGATTATATTTGGAAAAGAAAAACTCATTATATTAAGAAAGTGGAAATGACCAAAGAATATAAATATGGAGGTTTACAAGCCATAGACTTTGATTTCATAAATGGAACCCTGAAAATGAATTGGTTAAAATCCCTTTTAAATAGCAACACTTTTTGGTTTCATATTCCTAGAGAAATTTTCAAGAAATTAGGAGGTATAGAATTATTATTAAGATGTGACTTCATCATTCAAAGGTTACCTGTTAAACTCTCCCTTTTTCATCAACAAGTTCTTTTATATTGGAAAATGTTATACAATCATAATTTCACTCCACACAATACACCAATTTGGAACAACAGGTACATAGTGGTCAAAAACAAATCCCTTTACAACAAGGAACTGATGGATAAAAATGTTTGGTCTGTGGTTCATTTTCTTGATGAAGAAGGATGTATAATGTCCCATGAAAACTTTTGTTTGAAATATAATTTGAATATCAATCAAAAATCCTTTAATTCAATAACCAGAGCTATTCCTTCTCCCTTTCTGGGCCTAATCAGAGGAAGCCTTTCAAATTCCTCGGTCGTCACTCCCTGTCTTCCACATCTTCTAGTGGGTGGATGTGACTTTGCTTCCACCAAATTTCCTAACAAAACAATTAGATGTATGTATAACGAAATTTCTTATCCCCTTCTGTCATTCAGAAATTCAATTGGCCATGTGTTCACCAAGGACATTATACACTCCTTAAGAACAAAGTACTTAAAGTTCCCCATCACTCCTAAAGCTAAAGAAATGCATTTCAAAATACTGAATGGTGTGTATCCCTCGAATGAGTTTTTACGTCAAAGGTTTGGTTTTGACACAAATAGATGTTCTTTTTGTGACGATATTGAAACTACAGATCACTTATTTTTTCAGTGTATGTTCTCAGAAGCTTTTTGGACTGATATTCATGACTGGCTTCATACCACTGTTCTACTTGAACCCTTCTATCGTAATGATATTATTTATGGTTTTATTTCACAAAGTAAGGAATATGATTTCTTGATTAACAATATCCTCATCCTTGGGAAATTTCACATTCACAAATGCAAATACATGTCAGTTAAACCTAGGTTTTTTGTGTTCCATAACGAATTTGTTTCCTTCACTAAAGCCCTTAAAATAATGAAAGGAAAGTATGCAATCAAACTTTTTAATTTGATTGACAGATTTAATTTGCTAAATAAGCCCTAGCATCCTCTTTATTTTTATGTATTTATTTCTTTTGTATTGTTTTTTTTTTTTTTTTTCTGTTATATGCACCTGTTTCTGTTTAAATGTCCATTATGAAGACATAATGCCATAATCTAATGTACATTTTGTCAATAAAAAAAAAAAAAAAAAAAAAAAAAAGCTTCATGAGCTTCCGCATGTGTCGGAGCCTCGGGTGTCAGAGGACCGTCCTTACCTGTCTCTACTCCACTACAAATGTGAAAAGTCTGTAGTTAAATGTACATTTATGAATACCAAACAGGAGAGTATTGGTTGTCTCCAGGAGTGTGGTGGTTTAGAGCGGCAAGGTGAGTTCCAGTTAAAGAACTAGGATGCACATGTCCTGTTAAAGGCTGATTTGTTTTACTGTGGTCTGTAATAACAACAAAGGAAAAACAGAATTCAATAAACTAAATTGCAAGTAACTGTATTCAGCACTCAAATATGTAACACAAATCATGAACCGTAAACGAATCCTCTCACACGAAGCTCACGTATCCCGCATATTAGCTTGTTAGCTATTAGCTTACCAACATAGTAACACAAGATAGCATTAACTAATGCATAACTAAAACTACACAATAATAGCACAAGACGGCCGTTTATAACGCCATTTATCTCACCTTCTGGCATCTACGCACAGCAATAAACCAGGGAGACACACGGTGATTAGGAACTTCTAATCATCCCCTGGAGACACACTCAGAACACGGACCTGTTCTCCGACATGGGTGTGATGCGTTCAATGACGTCAGAGCTGCTATGGTGCGTTCATGAACGTCAGACATGTAAAACTTAAACTTACAAGGAAACAAACTAATACTGAAAGAAACTCAGTAAATGAGGTAATAACAGTCACACTTTCTAACAAACAACAACTCACAGTTGTGTTTCTTACAGTCCGATAGCAACCGATTAGTTCGCAGTTTCTCTTTAAAACGCAGAATATGAACCATCTGAAGCTATAAAACATAAAAACATCAGCCAATCCTCCGGGTGGACCCTGTAGGAGTATTGGCTGGTCGTCCCTCTCTACGTGCATGATGGCCGAAGCCACAGACCGCAGCTCGTCTTCAGGTGATTTGCATCCATGTGATTGGAGGCAAATCAGGGTGAGGTCCGAGAGAAAGGGGCGTGTGTTTAAATCTGGCTGACTCTCACTGAGTTTTCAAAACCTCCTACCCTACCTTTAAAATGATTTCTTTGATTATTTTATCCTGTTCAGATCCTTTGCAATGGAAATCAATAATATATATTTGGTGCGTGAGTACTTTTAATACTTTAAGTACATTTAAAAGTAAGTACTTAAAACTTTTACTTAAGTAGGATTGTTCTGCACTTCTACTTTTATTTAAGTATATATTTTGCTGGGTATTTGTACTTTTACTTAAGTACCAAGCTTCAGTACTTCCTCCACCACTGGTATATATGTGTATTTGCCAAAGTCAAGGTTGGTGAAGGCCTGGGTGGTTGAGTTAATCCACACTCTCCACCTGGATTGCTATACTGCTAAAGTGGAAATTAAGTCTTGCAGTCAAGTCTCTTATGTTGTCATGAGGTCATAACACATATGAGTATGAGTCAGGGCTGTGCGATTTGACGATAAATGATCGTGAAGGATTTGAACGTATCGGCGATCTACCAGAACGGACAGATCGTTTTATCGTCCATAGAGCACGTTCTATTAATTGCAGTTCTATGTTCGCGCAGACGCATGAGTTTTTTTTCCTCGGCCAACTCTCAGTGCGCTTAATGTGAACACGACCAACCAGTGACAGCCTCCCTGTTAGGAAGCTACGGCTGAAAACGAAAAGAGAACGGAGCAACTGGTCCCTAAAACGACCTCCACCTTTATGTTCGGTGCTGTTTCTGCCGGCAGCAGCGAAGTGTCTTTTAAGCCTGTGTGCATGTGTGTGTGTGTGTGTGAGGGCCCCATGTGTACATCAGATGCAGACAGAGGCAACAGCTGATGACGTCACCAAAACAATAACGTAGGCATTTGATGAAGAGGCTCCATGAGGACTCTAGTAAACGGTGGACAGAGCTGACAGCAGCAGCTCCGTTTGTCCTTAGACATGATTCCCATGAAAGTTTGATCATTTGGTCTAAATCACATTGAACTTTAAGAGTTACTTAAGTCTCAATACTGTATTTACTGTTTAACCTTAGGAGGCACACTTCAGTCTGTTTAAATGACTGTTGAATAATACTTTACAGAACTACATTAGTCTTCTTTTAACCTATTTGAAATAAAACTTTATTTTGTTCTGTAATTGTTATTTAAATTTTCATGTTTATTGAAAACTAATACTGAGTGCACATAGTTGTTGTTTGCCTTTAAAATCTACTGACAGTTTTTGAGAAGTGACTACCTTAAGGCTACCTTAAGTCATTTACACGGAAACATGCAAATTATTGTCAATGTAAAAACAAATCGTGATAAAATCGAGATCGTGATTTTATCATTAAAGAATCGTGATATAAAATTTTTGCCATATCGCCCACCCCTAGTATGAGTTTTGAGGCTTTGTTGAAGCTTCGACCCCTGATTCAATAAAAAGGTTCATTACTCCAGGCTTCAACGACACAGTGCTCGGGTAGGACATCTAGTGGTGAATAAGATGCATTGCGGTGTGTGTCATTGGTTCATGGATTGGTTGGGATTTGAATCGCCGTGCTCAGTCTCGTTCGACTACACTACATGGTTGAATGTTTCAGGCTGACACAATAATATACATATATTACATTTTCAGTTTGACTGCAGAAAATAACAGTACGATTTGAAGTAAATAAATCATCATTAGGGCTAATCAAAAATCAAGATTAATCCAATTCAAGTTTTTGACACAATTAAAGGCTAAAGACACAAATTAGAGGCTGGATGGTGGTGTAGGGGAGTCATTGTGGGTTTAGGAGCGAGAGGCACACACACAGAGAGTTTGTCTATCCAAGAGAAACGTGATAACATTTATATTTTGATATTAATAATAAAATAAATGTTGAAAGTTTGTATCTAATTAATATATTTAACTCATATCTAATCAATGTATCAGTGTATCTAATATATTTCACTAATTAATTAATATATTACTATATATTGATATATCTACATTAAATAAGGGATGTCCTATCCCTGAACACACTCGATCACCAAGTGATTCACAACCCGAACCAATCACATGACTCGTATGCACTCAACTGCTTTGAACGTCACTGGGTGTCAGAGAACCATCTTTATTGACAGTTCTCAGCTGCTGCTCAACATGCTTCACATGTCTTAATTAAACTTACCAACATCTCTGTGTTAGTACCTGCAACACTGCAAGACTTAAAGGTCCACTTCCATGGCTTAGCCACAGAAGGAACCAGGTGGCAAGAACATTTAACTCTAACTCTGGAAATTTCTAGAGGGCCTTTTAATAAAGAGAGTTAATTACAAACCAAAAACTGGGGCCTTCCAGTCTACAGGACCCCATACCTACATCAGATGTGTTTAAATTCAACATAACATGTTTCACTCATAATGTATTAAACACTAACATAGCATTGGCTCTGTAGTCATGGAAATAAAGGGTGTGACAGAGCTAGATGTTGGTCTGCAGAGCTCCATGCTTTTCATCTGTTTGCTCCATTGTGTTAGTGTTAACACTGACCTTTGACATTAAGCGTCACTCTTTTCTTCATCAGGATGCGTCCCCCACTGCTGTAGGCGGTGCAGGTGTAGATGTTGTTGTCTTCACCTGTGGGGTGTCTCAGGGTCAGACTGAAGTCTCCAGGTTTCATTGGGTCTTTATTCATCTTTGCTCTTTGTGTGTACAATGCATCCTGTTGTTCAGGTCGATCAGAGCCGTTCTCATGCACGTGAACCGTCTGGTTTTTACTGTCCATCCACTCCACTTTACCTTTTTTAGGCAGGCAGACTATGGTTTTGCAGGGCAGCAGGACAGAGTCGACATGTGAATCCACTTCCATGTAGTAATCTGAGGGACAACAAATAGCAACATGGGCAGTAAAGACATAGTAACGGCTCTGTAGTGCTTCCTATGTACCTAATGCACTTTTCTTTGCATTCATCCTTTCACATGCAGAATTCCCCCCATCTATTGTTGAAGGATTTCACTCAACATTGTATTCCAAGTTTACAATAACAGAGTGTGGGTCTGAAATGATAAGCCGACCCAGAGCGGTGTGAAGATACAGCTTTTATACAGGTGGGGTAGTGGGTGTTTTCAAAGGCAGGGCTCAGGAAGACAGCTTACAAAGAATGAAGGGAGCAAAAGAGTAGGTGAGGAAGAAACAATAACAGGAGAAGGAAGACCTTAGGGATATCCAGGGGCCGTATTCACAAAGATTCTTAGAATTCCCTTATCTTAGCCTAAAAAAATGAGTAAGGACTAGCTTGAAAATGATTCAACATTCCCAGAGCGACTCTGAGGAAGGAGCAGAGTAAAGGTTTTAAAGAGGTGTGGTTGGCCCAGTTGTTTTAGCAGATGTGATTGGTTGACAGAAAAACATGAGAATATGTTGCTAATATATAAGCAGCATTAATTGGACAGTGACAGTGGCCGTATGCCCCTTAAATCACCTTTAAGTTAACAGTCCTTACTAAGATTTGTAGTCTTCATATTCAACCACAGATTCCCGCTATAGTTCTAATCTGTAACTTTTTATGAGTTCAGCGTCATTCACAGTTTGGAGAACGTTTCTCCTCTCTGTCGCTCTGCCAGGTTCTCCCTGTTCAAGGAACGATTAAACCCTCTATTAAGTCCTCCTCTCCACTCACACCTTAAGACAACTTTTATCTTTAGTCTTAATTATAAGGGAAAATTCTTAGAATGCTAAGAATTTTCTTAGAATTTCAACACTAAGGGAAACTGTTAGCACTAAAAAGCCTTCTTTTTGAGTCACCTTCTGTGTTCCCTGTGTTCTTGTATGTTTTGGATTATTCTTTACTTGGGATTTCTTAGTTTGATTTAGTATTTAGAGTAGTGTTTTGTTTTTGAAATAAAACTTCACCTGGCATGCTGAATCCTGCCTGCACCTGAGTCCTCGTTCAACAACTCTCCCTGACACCCTCTGTTTTCCACAACAACACACTGAAAAAAGTGAACTCAGTGAGTTGTTGGATCAAATGTCCAATTTAATTATGTGTGTGCTACGTGTTAATGCAACACAAACCAACTAAGTAAATTCAACACAACACTGTTGAGTAAATCGCACAATCACCAATGTGATACCTATACCAGTTGTTGGCTGTGTGACATGCACAGTTCCCCTGATGACGTACACTCAAAAAGTGAACTCAAATAAACGTAATTATGTCCAATTTCATTTTTGTGTTTTGTGTCTGGGTAGGTCTTTCCTGCCACCTAGTTCCCTCTATGACTATGCTCATGCAAGTGGACCTCTAAGTCTTGCAGTCTGACAGGTATTAACAAACAGATGTTGGTAAATTTCATTAAGACATATGATGCACATTCTGAAATACTGTAAAGTCATGGTCTTCAAGTCTTATTCATCAGGGTGTTTTTATAGTCATGAGATTGATTTAATGCAACTGGGCTCAAAGTTTTTCTGTAGACATTTCTTCTTCTTTATTTCCGGCAGACTAGATGCCATATGGCATGTTGCTGCCTCCCACAGGTCAGGTTTGGTAATGGCTTGATGTATGTACATTCATTTCAGAGGAAGAGAACTCCTGTTGCTGTGATAAAATTCAAAACTGCTTTCACAATGTGTGGCTGGTTTTCAGATGGGTTTAACATGCCTCGCAGTGATGATCTGATAATTCCAGTGTCCAGTAGAGCATAAATAATTGCTCTCTCTGATCTTTATATAACCAACAGTCCATCAACACATGCTCAACTGTTTGGAATGTATTGCAGACTCTGCAAAGACCGTCTTCATGCTTCCCAATCTTTTGAAGATCCCATGCCAAACCACAATGACCTAATCTGAGTCTGGTCATAATTACAGTCTGTCTTCTTCCTTGACCAAGATAACATGGTTTTGTATTTACTTTGTTTTGAATAGAAATGTGGAATGTGGAATATTCTTTTATGACAGACCCCCACTCACTCACACCCATACACACTGATAAATTAGGCTTCATTCTTAAGGCCATTTTGGCGCCCAGAGAAACCCCACTGACACTCAGCCTTCTCAGTTCTATACAGCATTATTAGTAATTCAATAATAAGATCTGGCCGGGCTCCCAGACTACCCTTCTCCAACACTTCTAGCACAATCAGAACATATAACCTCCTCCACCCATTTTAACGCCCAGCAGCAGTCAGCTCTGTTGTATAGACTGAAACCCCCTCAGACATTCGGATGAGCTTTAAAATATCATACTGTGGTATGTAAAAAGCAAAGCCAGCTGCACCACTCTTTGGGTCCTTAGCTCCATCAGTGTAAATCTGAAGGAACCCATTCCAACCAGTTTCAAGTCTGTGTCTCACCATGCTATTATATCCAGAGTTTTGATCAGTTTTAATGTTAAAATCAACTTCTGGAGCGGGCAGAAGCCATGCTGGTAAAACTGGCCAGAGGATCAGAGGAGCCACCCCCTCCATTTCTTGACTCTTCCTAAAAACAAAGCTCTCTTTTCTTATTCGGCCCGCTCCCCACTCCCAGGTATCATGCATCACTGATTTGTTGGATGTTTTCCTTCATAACCTTTCAGTTTAACTATATATTGCAATGCAAGTCTGTCCCTTCTCAAGAATAAAGGTGTTTCAGCCATCTCAACAAGTAAGGCTGGGATTGGAGTAGCACGGAGGGCCCCACAGCACACTCTGAGGGCTTTTGCCTGGACGACATCAAGTTTTTTCAGTGCTGACTCAGCTATCTGTGGACACTGCACATACACATATATACACACTCTAACAGCCCTCCTCACTGATGGTGCAAATCAATAAATCTCATAACTATTAGTGTTGGTAAGTTGGTAACTCTTTTTACTCTCGAACACTAAATTGAATGAATCTCTTTGTGAGTCATTTCGTTACTTTTTACAGCAGGTGGTGCTGTTTCCTTCTTGTTGGCATTGTAGAAAAATGCAGCGGTTCTCAGACACTAAATACTGAAGACAACATGGTTTGTTTCAGCTGACAAAAGTATAATGCACAACTACCACCAGCAATTCAAAGCATGTGAAAATACACACCACAATAAAGTGACTTCTGTCCTGCATCCTCCCTGCCATTGTTATTTTTAACAGTGCAACAGTGACAGGTAGCTGTCACATGACAAATGAACGAGAGACTGTACTGCTCCCCACACAGCCTGAGCTGTGAACAAGAATGATGACAAATCTGTGCAGCCTGTCACATGACAAATGAATGATGAACGAGAACAAAGAACAAATCTGTGAATCACTCACTGATATGACTCGCTGCTCCAGAGTCATGTAAAAGATTGGTGACGATATTGAACGAAACGTTTGTGGATGGATGGATGGATGGATGGATGGACATTTATTTGGAATTTACTTAGTTGGTTTGTGTTGCTTTAACAAGTATACATTTTAAGTTACACTTATTAAATTGGTTTAGGTTTTAAAACCAAACACAAAATCCTAATTAAAGTGCACAAAATTACATTTATTTGATCCAACAACTCACTGAGTGCAGTTTTCACAGGGTGCACATATCATTGTTTTCAAAAAACGTTCCGCTTACATTAACCTGCATAAATACGCTCCCAAGAGCCATCATAACTATGCCAAGCCTGTGGGTGGCAGTCTGGCTCTTTGTGTCAGAAGTTGTTCTAAAGTTGCTGAACCTGGAGACCTAACATGTCTCTGCTCCTCTACACAGTAAGAGGAGCTGTATTTGTAAATGCAAACATAAATGTGCTTACACCAACAGAAATGCAAACGCTACCATGCTTCCATTACTAGACTACAAAAAAGGTCTGCTGCAAACTCACTTTTTCTCTGTTTTTGTCTCCGTTTTTCCTAAATCTCCATTTTTGCCTGAGTTTTTAAAAAGATTCGTTTTCAGAGGCGAAAAACTCTGGTTATGTGTAAATGAAAGGCACAAATGAAGGGAAAAGTCTGTTTTTACAGCTACCCGTGTATGACAACAACCTGGAGCTGAATGCCCAGAAGACAGTGGAGACTTTCAGAAAGTACCAGCTCCATCACCCCCCCTCACCCTGACAGACACCCCCATCTCCACAGTGGACTCTTTCCGCTTCCTGGGTACCACCATCACCCAGGACCTCAAGTGGGAGCTCACCATCAGCTCCCTCATCAAAAAGGCCCAGCAGAGGATGTACTTCCTGCGGCAGCTGAGGAAACTCAAGGTGCCAGCCAGAATGATGGTTCAGTTCTACACGGCCATCATTGAGTCCATCCTCACCTCCTCCATCACAGTGTGGTACGCTGGGGCCACTGCCAGGGACAAGCACAGACTGCAGCGTGTTGTGCGCTCTGCTGAGAAGGTGATCGGCTGCAGCCTGCCATCTATCCAAGACCTGTACGTCTCCAGGACTCTGAGGCGTGCAGGTCGGATCACAGCTGACCCTTCTCACCCTGGACACGGACTCTTTGAGCCACTCCCTTCAGGCAGGAGGTTACGGTCCATTCGGACCAGAACCTCACGCCACAAGAACAGCTTCTTCCCCTCTGCTGTTGGACTGTTCAACTGTAAATAATTACACTGTTCCACTCGTTCATATAAGGGTCTATGTTTGCCAGTACAACCACCGCTCATGTTCTGTTCTGTTCATAGTATGTCTGTTATGTCATGTCAATTTATAGCCTTACTTTTAGTTTACATTGTTTACCCATTTACTTGACCTTATCTTATCTTATTTACCTTATTTTTTATCTTATTTCATGTTAATTATTATACGTTTTATGTATGCACCAATCACTAAGGCAAATTCCTAGTAATGTGAATCCTCTTCACTTACATGCCAATAAAACACGATTCTAATTCTGATTCTGGAAACGGGGTCTCCCTCAACTTAAAGAAATCCTCAATCTGACATTCCACACAGGAGCCACCACATGTTAACCAGCTATAGTGTTAAAGAGACTCACCTGACTTGAAATAATGTCGAAAATAAAACAAGAGGCCACCAGAAACACCAAGAACCACGACCAGGAGAATGATGAGGACTTTGGCCCAGGTTGGCAAACTTTCTGTGGAGGAACATGAAGAACAGGTCTGTACATGTGTAACAAGTAGGAGAAAGACCAAAGCAAACTCAACAGGTTGGATGGCCATCATGACTTTGACAATTTACACCATTGGTATGCGGACGAACTCCTCCTAGGGATTTGGCCCAATTGACTTGATATTTAGGGGATGTCACCTGAAGGACCTGCTGATCAAACATTATCTAGGGCTGTAATCAACCAAAGAAAGTCTTTTTTTTTAGATACTTTATTAATCCCAGAGGGAAATTCTTTACGGCTGCTTTAGTGACGCTGAACACAGGAGCACAGCTTGACGTTTGGATGATGGGGAGACTTAACATGCAGCCTGGTCTGGGTATATCTAAAGCATGCTGCCGCTGTTGCGAGCGGGTACGCCTAAAGTTATAAAACAATTTATGAGACTAAGGCATTGAAATACGTCAAATGTTCATATGCTTAAAACACAACACTTAAAACACAAACCCTAACCCTAACCCGATAGCAACCGATTAGTTCGGCAGTTTCGCTTTAAAACGAAGAATATGAATCCTCTGAAGCTATAAAACACTAAAAACATCAGCCAATCCTCCGGGTGGACCCTGCACAGAGTATTGGCTGGTTGTCACTCTCTTCCTGCTCTGCGTGCACCAGAGAGGTACGCGCATGATGGCCGAAGGCACAGACTCGTTTGGAGGCGTGGCTTTGGGGTGAACTTGAGAGAAAGGGGCGTGTGTTTACTTTCAAAATCTGGCTGACTCACTGAGTTTTCAAAATCTCCTACCCTACCTTTAAACTCCTTAAATTGATTGAAAGAGAAAACAGACGATGTGATTTGTATCTACATCACTGACCACTGATTTCAGACCAATCTCTTACCTCTGACGTGAGTCAGCTGTATTTTCTCTCTCAGGATGTCTCCGGCCATGTGGACAATGCAGGTGTAGGTTCCACTGTCTCTGTTTGTGGGGTATTTCAGGGTCAGACTGAGGTCTCCGGTCTTCAGCAGGTCTTTGTTCATGGTTGTGCGTCCACGGTAAAGACCATCCGGTTTTTTAGTGTGCTCACTATTGTTTGTAAAAAAAAGCACCGTCATGAAGTTCAGATCAGAGCGAGTCCACTCAACTGTGGTGTCTTCAGGCAGATCAGCTTTTGTTTTGTAGGGCAGGACAACAGATTCCACCCCCTCCATCGACTTCACCTGAACCTGGTGGACTGAAAGGACAATGAACATGATATCAACCAGGAGTAGCAGCATTACCTGTCCGGCTTAACTTACGACCTTCAAATTATTCATTTCTTCTCCATCACTTGGAGCTGCAGGCCATGTCAGCCATCAAGCGCTGTGAGATTTTTAGGTTCTTAGTTTCAAAATGTACCACAAGAAATGGATTATTGGTGCATGTGTGCACATAGAAAAGATGTGACTGCAGAAGATTGCAAACGATGTGAAATCAATCATTTCTATTTTGGTGTGTGTGCTGACCTCTGATCTAGAGTGTCCTCAGAGTCAAAACAAATTTCCAACCTTTACATTTGACCTGACATGACACCAGTGCTAGCTGACCTCTGACCTGTATCTAGTGCAAGGTGTGCTGCTGACCTTTGACCTGCAGGTATACATCTGTCACTTTCAGTTCTTCTCTTCCATCACTGATGCTGCAAGTGTAGACACCACTGTCTGATTGTTGGGGTTCTTTCAAAGTGAGACTTAGGTTTTCAGAGTCTAAAGCGTCCGGCTTCATGGATGTGCGTCCATGGTAACGGGGGTTTTGTCCTGTTATATCACCATTTTCATCTCGCCTGTGCACAAATTTGGGATCAAGATCATTCCGAGTCCACATCACCATTGGGTTGAAATCAGGGGCAAGTTCTTGGCAGGGCAGCAGAACAGACTCTGCCCCCTCATACTCCTCCACCACAGCAGCCAGGGCATGCTGGGAAACTGTGAGGACAGACAAACAAACACAAATCAGATGCCTGATGTGGTTTTGGCCCAGGAGTCACATACTGTAGGTGACTACACATTACCTGCAGGGATCACAGAGATACGTTTACTGACAGTCAGCCCAAACAACACATTTAAAGAAACAATAAATCACCTTAAAATATCTGTTTTATTACAGAGGAATAGGACTGTTTTCTATTCTGATGGCCACAGATCATTACAGACAGTTCTATCATTCTTCTTCATGTTGGCACATTGGGGACTTGTCCACACACAGCAACAGCTTGAACTGAAAACTGAGTGTGACAGAACACTGCCATGTCTTAATTAGTTTGAGTGCTGCACGGCAACCAAACTCTTGTTCTTCACTCTGTATTTTCTTCTTTCTTTTCATTCTTCCGTACGTTTTTTGGTGCAGCATATCTTCAGCATGCATTGCCTGATTTCAGCCATTCGACTGTCCAAGTCTTCCTCTCACAGAGGACATTCTGGGTCAACTTCAGTTTGTTTTTTCAAATATTAAGTAAATTATGCATCATTTCTAACACGGGAGTCTATGGGAGAGGACTGTAAGTCCCACTTGTTTTCATCCTTTGGCTGGGTGTGCCACTTATACTCAGGTGCGACTTATATATTAAAATATAGAATTAGTCAGCCTGTGTCCTGACGTCTCATCACAGATGTAATGGCAGCTGTTCTGTCCCTCTCCTGACGGTTCTCTTCTACCTCCAGCACACTTTGCATTCCGAGCATAGGTGACGCGCACGTTCATGGAACGTGTGCTTGCAGCTGAGCCTCAGACCTCACCTGGCAACAAGGAATTCTATTTTCTGATTGGTCGTTAGGTCGCTAATTCCAGCAGCTATATGAGCGCACAGTAGAACTTGTTGAAATGCATGTGTCTCACTCTCAATGCCCTGCAGCCGTACCATTTAAGTTAAGAGGAATTCAAGAGGCAAGTTACGCTACAAACCTAGTGATTTAGGCTGGCCCGCTGGTGTGACTAATAGTCCGGTGCGACTTATATATGTTCTTTTCTTCTTCATTACACATTTTTTGGATGGTGTGACCTATAGTTACTTAAGTCACTCAAGGGATTAATAAAGTAAATCTAATCTAATCTAATCTAATCTAATCTAACCTAATCTAATCTAATCTAATCTAATCTAATCTAATCTAATCTAATCTAATGTGGTAACTAGTTCCTCATGCTTTCAGCTACAGAAACTGTATTGGGATTTGTTCAAATATGTTTGGTTTTTAAAATCATAATAAAAATTCATCATTGAAGGGTTAATGAAGTTTTAACAGGCAGCTTATCATGTAGCATGTGTTTACAGAATTACATGTTTATGTTTTAGGAGCATTATAAGAAATGTAAGTAAGTCACCAATGGGTCAAATAGTCAGAGTAAGCTTTTAAGGTGCATCATAACATCACTCTTATGGGAAAGTAATCACTCTCACAGGGGAAGTGTGGTGAACCCAGGTTTATGAACACATGGGATCTGCCCTGAGAGGAGCAACAGGAGTGTGACACACACCTGTGTCTCCAGTGTCATCAGACAGACAGGCAGGTGGACAGCCAGGGCTGTTACCATGGTGACAGGCTGACACACAGAGGCATACAAAGCAGCCATGTTTGTAGTCTTTGTCAGACTTTAAGCATTGTATCTGTCATATTGATCATCCTTCAGCTGGATACTACTTTTCCACATTCAAATCACAGCCTGAGCTTCTTATAGTCTTATGGTTTTATTCATATGGTTTATTCACAGGCTGTTCTTTAAGCTCAGTGACTTCACTCTGTTCTTGTATTCAGCAGTTTGTCTCTCATATCTTTCTAATATTCAAATATTTTTAGTTTTATTACTGTGAGGCAATCAAACTCTTGTTCTTCCCCCTCTTTTCTTTTAAATAGCACCTTCATCTTTTGAATTCTTAACCGTGTTTCAGTGAATTAAATTCAGATTGCAGATTCTCCAGCAATTCAGAGCAAAGCTTCAGCTGCAGGAATCAAACATTTTCTTCAGGAAATGCTTTTCTAGTTCCTCTTGTTTTCATGAATGAAGGAATCCAGGTACAATGAGCAGCTAAAAAAACAATATTCTCACCTGGAACAACCTGTTTACATCATAATAGACGGAGTGCTAGGGGTTATTAAAGCCCAGGAGATGCAGTCATCAGTTTAAATGGATACAAACAAAAGAAATGTCAGACTAACATGATAATCAGAGCAGGTAGGAGATGGCTTACCTTGTACAAGGATCAGAAACACCATAAACATCTTTATGTGTTGATCTGCTTCAGTCCGGGACATCAGCAGCAGGTCCTGACTTGATCCTTCCGCCCACCTCTGCAATCTAACAGGAGTGAAACTATGAGGAAACTGAACGCCTCTCCTTTCCTCAGAAGTGATCTGGCAGGCTGGACTTCATTCCACAGATGTGTCACGCTGTGGGACGACCAATCAGAGCTCTGCACAAAGTCAAGCTCAGGTTTATGGTCAACAGAACGGGACCCCCTACAGCAACAGTTGGAGAGTTCAAATTTCAGAGTTCATTTAATCAATTTCAACACTTTCAGAGTTAAATTGTGTCCAGTTGTGGAGTTGTTTGACAGAGTTGATGAAAATCACTGCTGAGGTGCAATTAAGCCCCGCCTCTGCCTCCGCCCCAGAATGGCTGACGTGCATGTGGGTGTCAAGTTTCATGCATGGGTGGTGTTAAGGGTAAAACACTAGGAAATATAATAAAAACATACTATATACTATATTATACTAAAACTACTCACATACTTTTATGTTCTTGTTTTTGGTCAGCATTTATTTCACTGCTCCCCCAACCACCCTCACTCATGGTGCAAATCCTTGATTCAGGGACTGAGGCATCTGTTTCCTCAAGAACACACAACAGTGACTAGGGAGGAGTTGGGATTGAACCACCAACCTTCCGGTTACCAGTGTTAAGTTTGTTGACGAATCATTTTCGTCATAGTTTTCGTTAACGACCTTTTTTTGCTGATAAAAATGAGACAATAACTAAATAAAAACTAACGCACGGTGCCAAAAACGAAGACGAAATGTATTGACACTTTCGTCAACGAATAAAAACGAGACGAAATTATTGATGGAGACGAGATCCAATCAGAGCAAATTTTGTTTGTGGAAGGGAGGGACGAATCAGGAGACGGCGGCAGAGAGCCAATCAGAAGTGATCTCTCTGTGTGAGGACGTTACCCCGCGATGCTGGAAGAAGGCGTCCTCATGCATGGTAACACAACACAGGAGAAGAACACACACACGGACACGTTTGATGTCAAGACAAACAGGACGGTTCAAACCGTGCGGAGCGACTATCAGCGGTAAAAACACAACAAACCTGAAGCGACGTTTGCAGACGAGTCATCTTAACATCCGCTCAAAGATACACGTGACAAAATCTATAAATGAAGACCCCGCTGCTGATGGTTTTACAGCATGCGACCTGTTTCTAAGTTGTCACTGAAGTGTTTTGCTGTAGTTATGGAGTATTCATGAAGAAAGTCATGACTGAACAGTGTATTCAGGGAGAGCAGCTCACTGTTCACTGGTTCTTAGGTCATAGCAATTAAATAAAGAGGTGTTTGTTTCAAATTACACAAGTTAAAGCTGTGCCTGTGTTATTGCACAATAAAACCTTAATTATTTCATTCATATTTCATCAAAAATATATATCAAAGAATTTTAGTCGACTAAAACTAGACTAAAACTTAAAAAATGTTGATGACTAATATGTGACTAAAATAAAATGACATTTTAGTCACAACACTAAAATAAAAACTAAATTAGAAATTGCTGCCAAAATTAACACTGATCACAATAAATAATCTACAGAAATACATTTGAAAATAAATATTTATATATTTATTCTCATAATAAAGGCACAATTCAAGTCCATATTTTAGGAACTAATTAACATGTACTAATTTAATGTTTACTCATTAATTTAAACTCCTGAATAAAGATTACAGGCACTTTCTGAGTGCAAAACGTTACAAGCTCTTTAAGGTAATATCAATCCACATTTATTTTGTGAGCTGTTAAGTTGGTGTTAGTTGTGTCAGTGTAATAAATGTCAGATTATGTTGAAACGACTTAACACAGTCTTGTTAGCTTCACATAATTTAGTTATTTCGATTGAACACAACAAAGTTCTGTGGAACTTGTTGACATAACTATATTAAGTAAATTGGACAACTTCATCAAAGGGGAACTGTGCATGTCACACAGCCAAGTGCTGCCACCTGGTGTCAGGTGTAAGTATCAGGTTGGTGAGCGTTCAGTTTACTCAACAATGTTGTGTTGAATTGACTTAGTTGGTTTGTGTTGCTTCAACAAGTTTACATTTTAAGTTTAGGTTTTAAAACCAAACACACAAATGTTAATGAAATTGCACATAATTACATTTATTTGATCCAACAACTCACTGAGATCACTTTCACTACCTGGGACTGTCAAACAGCAGGCCCAGGTATGAGGGTACAACACTGCACTTTTCACACTTTTATATGCCTGGGTCCAGTAGACCTAAACATCCTGTATATAATAGAAATGTGTGTGTGTGGGTCAATGAAAATGTGTTCAGATATATGTTCATCACAGTCAATGAGCCAGGGCCAGTGAGTCTCAGTTTAAAACAATAATTGGTTGGATCATTTTTCTGTTGATGAAAAATACAAAGGGTCCCACAGACAGTCAGATTCAGTTTGACCTTTGACCTCATGCTCCTCATGTGCTCTAACATGCACTGTGAGCTGTAAAGTCTTATACAGACAGGTGTGTGTCTGTCCTCATCAAGTCCAATCAGCATCATCAAACACAGCTGGACTCAGATGAAGGTTAGAACCATCTGAATCATATTTCACTTTTTGTTTTTTCATCTGCAGAAATGTTTCCTGTCAACATGGGGTGCTGTGTGTACAAAAAATAACTGAAATGATTTCAAATGGCTGCAGCTGTTTACGTGAGCAGATGCTGTGACTTAATGACTGGAATGTTTAATCATTTATTTCATTTCATCCCAAAAGGACCGGATCAGGACTGACCTCACGTTTTTAACCTCACATGTTCTCATGTACAGACTGAAGGGGATATTTGACATCACGTACTGTATGTCTGTGTGTATATTAATAACACACTGTAAAGTCTTTCAGTTGGTTCATAGACTGTCCAAAATACTGTAGAGTTCAGATAATTGCACTGAAGATGTGAATGGGTTAACAGTAGATCAAAAGGTATGAGTGCAGTGTCATCCACACGTCAGGTAGATTTCTCTGGAAGGATTTGTGATGAGATGGGCTCCAGCCCCCTGTGAGCCTGCACTGCAGGACAAAGCCGGTTACTAGAGAACGAATGGATTTGTGAGGATCAGTTGTAATTACGCATGTGTACCACTAGGATGCACTAATTACCTGTCACTATGTGTGGATATATAATCTGAGTTTCAGAGAGGGAGCGATTGTAGAACAGACGTTTCAGTTAAACAACAATAAAGATCAATCAGTTACACTGCAGTAAAATCAATGAGGTGGTCAAACTGATCACTGATCAGATATTGACAGATTCTCACCTGCTGAGTCAGCTCTGACTTCCAGAAGTTTCCAGCTTCATGTGTGGAGCTGCTCATCTGCTGCTGTCTGTGAGGAACAAGAAGTAACTTCAGAGAAACCACGCCTTTAACCCCATCTACCCCAAGGGACCCAAATTTGGGGGCTTTTTCATGCACCCAAAGAATAAAAGCCATATAACACTGTACTAACCATGTAAAAAATAATCATATTGCATATCAAATTAAACAGGAGCAACTCTACTACAAGCACATATAAGCCATCTTTACACACATCAAACATAACTTCAACACCATGCAAATCAATCATCACTCATCAAAATAAAATTCTCATATCAAAGTCGACACACTTGCCACATTCTTATTGCTAGCTCTGTGATACTTCAGGTCACACAAACAAGGTGTCATATGAAAGCTGAGACTTTACCAATTGACACTCTTACAGTTGTTTTGCTATATTATAAATATTTGGTGAATTAGAATATAAAGAATATAAAACTAAAAAATCACGAGTAACAAAAAATTCTGTCTTTCTTCTGTAAATTTGCAATAATCAGTCATATTTGTGTCAGGGTTTGTCACAATTGCAGAGGCACAGAGCGGTTACAGCTAACAAAAAGCTCCTTTATTCAAAGCCAGGAAGGCAAAACAACACAAAAACCAACGATCACACTCAGCGTGGTAAAACTACATAAAGGAAAACAGACACAGTAAAAAGGCAGGAACAAAAACATAACATGAACAAAGCAACTACCTGGAGCACCCCGAGGTCAGGCAGAAGTACATAGCATGGTAGGCGAGGATCAAGGCATGGCATGGACGAGACAAGGACAGAAACAAACCCTACACCGGACAAGACGAACTAGCAAAGACAGAGGGGAAGACACAGACTATATACAAAGGGACCAGGGAAGACAACGGGACACAGGTACCACACATGAGGGCAGGTGATCACACAAGGAGGGAAACCACAGGAAGTAAAACTCAAGACAATGCACGGGGGGGGGCAGGACTACCAAAGTAAAACAGGAAGCACAAGACAAGACAAGAACTAAACACAAACCCAGAGAAACAAAACACCAGGACTACAGGAAAATAACTAAACACAGATTAAACTAAAAACCCAAAACCAGGAAAACAAAACCATAAACAAACACCAGGTCGTGACAATTTGAGGGCAATAAACGCTTGGTTCAGATAGGCCAACATGTCTGTGTTTATTCAAGACTAAAAATATTAGGATTAGACATTTATTATGTTTGTGGAGGACTTTTTTGGGGGGAGAATGTGGCAACGGTCATTTAGCTTACAATGCATTTTCTTTGGTGAGTATAGCACTAATATTACTACTACCTGTCAAATCTACTGGTTCTGACCTTTTGATAGAGGTGTCAATCACCCTAATCAACCTGCATATTTGACAAGGTATTAGCTTAGCATTAGGTGGGCGTGGCCTATCTGCTTTATACATCTGTTATAACCTATAGATGTGTAATAATGTTTGCATACAAGTAAAAACTGATGTAAATAGAAGTGATGAACAGCAATAGTGACTTAAACGTGGAATATATAGTTTGGTTCATTAAATTTTAAGACATTTAAAAATGTCTACATAGGTTGGACTAAACCCTCTGTAATCTTGTTTCCCTTAATTAAAATAAATAAAAACTTGGCAGACATAATGTCCACAAACTTAGCACCAGATTGAGATAAGTAGATTGCTTCATCTACATCATTTGTAAGGAGATATTCATTGTAAAAGTGTAGATTTTCAACAGACGAGGACATTTTTGATCATTTCTGCTTTGTGCCATCTTAATTTACAAAGAGCCAGAGGCATACAAACTAATACTTACACAACTGTGAACATCAGCAGCTCAGTGAAACAACACAGAAAATAAAATCACTGTTTCCTAAAACAAATCTGCTAACACACAACAAAGAAGATTTACATTCAGGATTTTTTAAACTGTGCAGCTCAGTGAACACAAACATCACAGATAGTCATCCAGTCGGAGCGGTTCTGACACTCCCTGCATTTCTCACTGATCATGTGACCTGAGAGTTTGTTCAACTACAAGTAAAAAACACACTGATCTGATAAACTCAGCATAAACCAACATTTTCTATTTAAAGTGGTTTTAGACGAGTTGTTCTGAGTTTCAGAGAGGGAGCGATTGTAGAACAGACGTTTCAGTTAAACAACAATAAAGATCAATCAGTTACACTGCAGTAAAATCAACGAGGTGGTCAAACTGATCACTGATCAGATATTGACAGATTCTCACCTGCTGAGTCAGCTCTGACTTCCAGAAGTTTCCAGCTTCATGTGTGGAGCTGCTCATCTGCTGCTGTCTGTCAGGAAATGAACAAGAAGTAACTCCAGAGAAACCACGCCTTGAAAACAGGACACCTGACACAGAACTGACATGAATGGGTTAACAGTGGATAGAACAGGTCTGAGTGCAGAGTCACCCAGCTGTCAGACCGGTTCTGACACTTCCTTCATATTTCACTGATCATGAGACCTGAGGGCTGATTGTAAAGAAAAACACCAGAAGTTACACAACTTGTTGTGAAGCATCAGTTACAGTGTGACTCTGACCTGTGTTGTTGTGTTGAGCAGATGGAAATGCACTGTGCTGCTTCAGACATGACTTTCATCTGTCAGCTTTGCATCACATGCTACATGACTGCAAAACACTTTGTGCACTTCTTATGTCTGTGTCTGTGTTTTTACAGCAGCAGTGACATCATGAGCAGAGCAGCTCCACCTCTGCAATGTGGCCGGAGTGATGTCAGAACCAGACTGACTGAAAGATTGACCATATTTTCTGGATCTGGTGCTCATATAGCTGTCTGGACTTAGCGACCTATCGACCAATCAGAAAATTGAATTCCTTGTTGCCAGGTGAGGTCTGAGGCTCAGCTGCAAGCACACGTTCCATGAATGCTCAGAGCTCAAAGTGTGGACAAGCTAGAGAACGTCAGGAGAGGGACAGAACAGCTGCCATCACATCTGTGATGAGACGTCAGGACACAGGCTAACTAATTCTATATTTTAATATATAAATAAGTCGCATCTGAGTATAAGTCGCACCCCCAGCCAAAGGATGAAAACAAGTGGGACTTATAGTCCGGAAAATACGGTACTTTATGAATCCCTGTAGGGAAGCCTTTAATCACCAGGAGCCCTCACTCTGGAACCAGGTGTAAATCTGGATTAAAGAGGCAGAAACCACCTCCACCTTTAAGACCAGACCTACAACCTTTGTGTTTAGCAGGTGGTGCAGCTAGTCTACACTGTAGTGTGTAGGGCTGATCCATCCATTTCATTATTTACAGTGTTTATAAGGTTATTATAGTGAAATATATCAGTGTCCTCTGCAAATAATATGCATGTTAATCATTTAGATACATTGAATACATCATTAATGTACAAGTTGAATATTTTAGGGCCTAATACTGACCCCTGGTGGTCATCACAAGCAATAAGATAAGATAAGATAAGATAAGATAAAACTTTATTAATCCCGAAGGAAATTCTTGTGCCAGAGGTATCAAGTTACATTAAATGCAGTTAAGTACAGAGTATAAGAGTATAAGTGTCACTATAATAATAGACAATGCTATACAATGCTAAGACACCTAGAAGAAAACTGCCATCTCCACATATTGTACTCTGTCAGTTAAATCAGTTATTTAATAACTGATGTTCTTCAATAAATGTTTCTAAGCGATCATTAAACAGTGTTTCAAGGACTTTAGAGAAGTGAGGCAGCAGTGAGGCTGGTCTGTAGTGTGTGAAGTTCTGTTTGTTTCCATTTTTGAACAGTGCTGCAACTTTTCATGTCCATTGGGACACAGATGCTTTGAAGTGACAGGTTCCAGATGTGTGTTAAGGCTGTTGTCATGTTATTAATCAGCTTTTTACTGATATATACATATCAATAGCAGGACAGTCTGTGGAGAAGTTCTTTTTATGTGTTGGCAGTATTGATCACTTCTTGCTCACTAACTGCAGACAGAGAGATTCAGTTACTATTGATGGTTCTGATATTTAGCTCTGTTACATGATCAGGGATTTTGGATGCTAGGTCTGGACCAACTGTCTCATTCATATTGCATTACATTTCTGTTTATGACTTGATGATGGGAGCAGTTGATCCAATGTTCTCCAGTTCTCCAAAGTGGGAGTACACATTCTGCTACACAATGGTTCAACACATGACAGTAATGTAATGTCACATGACAGTGTATTTATCTCTGTGTCAGTGGAGCAGAACAGCTGATGAGGCTCTTGTTCATGTGGTGGTGAAAGCCCCCCAGTCTTTCTCTATAGTGGCTGATCAGGGCTTTAAAGATTCTGTGGGAAAGCCAGACCCCACATCCAGCCTGCCTTCTAGAAAGGCTCTAAAGAAGATGGTGGATGACAAATATGAGAAGGAGGCCGAGGCTCAACTGCAGAGGGTGGAGGGAGGGAGTCTGACTTCAGACATGTGGACCTCCATTAATATGGATGCATATCTTCAGTCACTTGCCGTCTTGTCCTCAACAATGCAAAGCTAACAGATAGCAACTGGCTAACGACTATGAGACTGCTGGAGGGGACTGGTTGACAGCCCTGTGTTCTTGCTGTGAGTATGTGCAAACCTCTGTCCTTAACAGAGGAGGTGGCCTCAGACATCATCTTTGTAGTCGTTAGCCAGTCATTATAACAGCAGACTCAGTCAGCCAGGCCAACACAGGTAAGTATGGACACATTTAGTGCTATTGTTTGTTTGACCCAGACCCACCCACTGAGGTCCTCCTCCACATATAAACCATGTTTCCCACCAACAGGTAGAACTGATGAAGCTGCTTGGAGGAGCAGAGAAACGTCTTCAAGAAAACTCTACAAGTCCAGACGCCTTGCTTCAGTGGTCTCTATGAACATGACCTGGATGACATGTAAACATACAGTGTGCTCTTTGTAATCTGTATTCTGGCTCTAAAACAAGTGCCCCTTGTGAGGGTTGAAGTCACAATCTTCAGATTATGAGGCTGACTCGCTGCCTACTGCACTAACGAGGCTCAGAAAGAGGTGAAACATGGTCTTTTCTCTTTTTCTTCTTTAAATAAAGACATCTACAGGGCTCATGCTGGCTACTGCACCAACAAACATTCTTAATTTAAATCAAATGAATGTGTTCTATAAAAAGGCTCTAAAGGTAAAACATCACAGTAATTCTTCCTGTGACACCTTCACTACCAGTGATGGTAAGTGCTCTTGTTTCAAATGTGATGTGCACTGTACCACTGAAGCTCGTCTGTGAAGTGTAGTGCCTCTGTGTGTGTGTCACAGTGATGTTAACAGAAGTCAGATAGGTCTGTTAACACATATAAAAACAGCTTACTGAACAACAGCATAGATGTGACGGTGAATATATGTCCCCTCACATGTTCCTCAGTTAAAAGGGTCATTGCATTGGCCGGGAATCGAACCCGGGCCTCCCGCGTGGCAGGCGAGAATTCTACCACTGAACCACCAATGCTGTGAAACGCTGACACCTAGTGGTGCCATCGCAGGTTGCAGCCTCCTCATTCCAAAATCAATCCCTCCTCCATATAAAGTCAAAAGTTATAAATTCACCTCATTACATGAGCGGTTGTGTGTAATGACGCGGCTCACCAGCAGAGGGCGTGTGACGGAGCAACCAGCAGGAAACTACAGGGGAGAAGAGACACAAGCATCCACAGATCAGAACAGACACTCAGCTCTTCTCTCTGAGACCATGATGATACCGTCACATATCATCACTGCACATGTTTTTGGCTGCACGTCTGGAAATGAGAGGAGACAGAACATTATCATACATGTTGCATAAGTAAAGTCACATGACACATTATTTTATTTAAGCAGCAGATGGACTAATTGATACTGTTACAAAAACTGCGCAAAATCTTCTTTTTTTATCTTGGTTGGTTCAAGGATGTAATATCAAACTGACACCGAGGAAACCCTAAAAGGAAACTATGAAAACCCTTTTTTTTACAATAAATAAATAAATTAACCACAGGGATTAATAAAGTCAGTCTTGAAAATATTAATGTATTGTTTCTATAGGTTTATATGTTTAGTAAATATAGGTTTATCACTGCTTTAGTATATAAGTAAACACATGAACTAACACTAACAAAACAAACCCCAGTGAACCAGGTGGAGCTGTGCAGTGTGCAGCAGCATGATCACAGAGCTCCTGTTTGAACGGGCAGTGAGGATGAGCTCTCTGAGTGGGGGCTCTGGGCTCTTGACGCGGGTTCTTCTCCACATCGAGAAGCACAACCATTCCGCTCGTGTTTTCTGTGTGTGGATGAAAGAGTCCAGATGAGTGTGGGAGCAGCGCTGCAGGCCGACAGTGAAGGAGCTGCTAGCGGACTGTGTCTCTTCATGTTCAGCTCATGTGGAGCTCTGATGATCTCTGCACTTTGCTGCTGGAGAGAGTCCGCGCGCTGCGCAGCGGCTTCTCCCTCTTCTTCCTCTCAGAGATGAAGTCAGACTATCAGAGCTCCATCAGAAGCTGTTTTCCAGCTGAGCCGCATGTTGCTTCAGAGACTCAGAGGACAACCCGACATCTGCTGACGTCACTTTGTCCCAGAGTCCGGCTGTTGCAGCAGCATCAGACCCTGATGATGGTGCAGACAGACTTCTATCAGAGCTGCTCGCTGCTTCTCTCGCTGAGCAGGTTGAATAAAGTCCATCACTGTTCTGTTTGTGTCACAGCTGTTATCATGTAAACAGACACAGACAGAGCAACAACAGGGAGGCTGCTGTACATGGAGCAGCAGACCGTTAATGAGCAGATCACTGCTGAATAACAGAAGCTCTAGTTCAGCTCCACACTTCAGAGCTGCAGCCTCAGCACTCTGTTGTTTCATCATGTGACTGTTTACAGTCATGATAACCTGCGGCCGCTTTCTGACGTCATGTGATCGTCGTTCCTTCCTGCAGCGTCACACAACAGGAGACTCAACAAAGTCTGCACAGTGACAGAGAGCTGTGCGCACATGTTGTATGAGTCACATGTTCTGATCAACTCAAACATTTCAACCATCTTCAGCAGTTTTTAATTACATTTTATTGATGGAATGCAGGCAGTGAGATCCAGGGTATATAAATACAGTTTATTTTATTTCTTAAATTTTACGAGCTCACACAGACATGAATAAACTCCATGAACTCCACAGTCCTCCTGAACAGATGTGTGTTATCTTAAGAATAACATGCAAAGAATATTGGAGAATACAGACCATAAATCCACAATATAGAAGTAATATATACAGTGAAATAAAAGAAGACTGAGCCATCTGAGGCTGTACTGCAGCGCCACCTGCTGGCAGAGCGCCGTCACAGCAGGGACACAGTTAGTGACATAAAAGCTGTTTTTATGTCACAGTTCTTTACACGTGATGAACACAATAAATGAAACAAGTGTACAAAACAGTTACATCACACTTAAATTGTTCTGATCTATAAACATTGATCATGAATAGGTACAGATCAAACAAACTGTCCGCTCCAATCAGGTTCATGTTTCTGTTCTGGCACATCGTTGACACATTCAAATCCTTCACGATCATTTATTGTCAAATCGCACATCCCTAGTTAGAGAGAGCAGACTCAATCTCATCCTCTCCACACTTGGACCAGAGATTGTGCTGGACTGTCCTTTTGACTTCCTCCAGTCTGGTTTCACAATCTTTCATTGTCTTTCCCAGGTCTGCCTGCAACTGCGCGCTCAGCTTAGCTTCTTTATCCACCCCTTCAGCCTCTGTGATGTCCGCCAACAGTCCGGTCCAGTAGTCATCATTACTCACTGACTTTCCTGGCATGAAGGGTAAGTGTTTTGAACTCCTCTTGTAGCTCAGTCTTTGTCATGTTCCCAGCAGCCCAGCTCAGGTAGTTTGCTTGTTTGGTGAAGGCACTTTTCAACTGACAACTCAAAGCTCTTCTTTTCCTTTTATTGCAAGTTGGTATGATGACATTAAGTTGCAGTGGCAATGGTGATTGCTTGGTTTGGTTTGATTAGAATCACTTAACCGCCTAGAATCGCCTAGGTTGATAACCTTAAAGACAAATTAAACCTGGTGCTAAACACTTTTCAAGATAACACAATAAACTTAACTAAAGCATAACATTGTAGCTATTTTTGCTAACTAAACAGCTTTCATTTCAACTTCAACTTAAATTGTTCATGAACACAAGTAGTACATTTGTCTCTTTACAAAGTCCAGTCTTCACCAGTTGTCTTTGTGTCTTGCCTTAAGCTGAGAGTTCCATGGTGCTGAGGCTTACTGACTGTAAGGTGTGTGATCCATGCTGCTTCTGCTCTGCTCAATCCTGTGCTGATCTGCAGTTCATTGATTGCTGAGCTCCATCTAGTGGACAGACAGTAGAAGTGAATCAGGAAAAGTCTTTCAGACACTTGTTGGACCGGTTTCACCGTCACTGACGTGTTCAGACTGTGAGGCTGTGAGGAAGTGACGGCGTCCTCAGATCAGATTGTGTCAGACAGCAGGACTGAGGAGGACCAGGAGCAGCTTCTTCTCCACACAGGAAGCTGGAAAGTGTCTGTAAGTCCATCTGAACTGATCCAGCAGGTGAGAGTCCTTCCAGAGAAATCTCTCCGTGTCTGATCACACTGTGCTGCATCACTGACTGATGGTACAGTACAGATGTTTCTGCTGCTGATTGGCTGCTTTCTCTTTGCTCTTTGATGACTTTTATAGCAGATGAACAGCTGTTTCAGAACAAGTTGTTACTTGTAGTGTTTTTCTGTTCGAGTCACAGCAGACTGTAGAACACAGCTCTCAGGTCACATGATCAGTGAGAAATGCAGGGAGTGTCAGAACCGGTCTGACAGCTTTCTGAGTTTTTGTGTTCACTGAGCTGTGTGGAGTTACTGTAATTCAATTCATGTCAGACAGACAAACAACAAGCGTCTCTGTTGATCGTTCTCTCTGTAAAGTTCAGCAGCTTCATTTGCTCTGAAACTCAGATCGACTCGTTCAAAGCTTCAAGCGGAGAAAAGGTCGCTTTATTCTGACTTTATCAGATCAGTCTGTTTCAGGTTTAACACGCCTGTGCTGCGTTTTATTTTTCATGAATTCATATCGATGATTGAAACTCATCAGAAGAAACATTTTCTCTTCAAGGGTTCATAAATATGTGAATCTAATATTTGCCATGAGGAGAAGTGTGTCAGTCCTCAGAGCTCAGACAGTAGCTGCTCATGTGTTTGTCCTTTCTATAGAAAACAGTCCACAGACTGTTACAGAGGAAGGTCTCAGTGCTTCACTCAGTCTGTTCACACTGTGACAGAAACACACATGAACACATGTTCATTTATTCACATGTTCACACATGGAGAGAAGTGACAGAATTCTGAAGCAAACACTGAATGTGTGTGTGCACTGTTCCACTTACAGCATGTGACATCAATAATAACAGCATCAGAGATGTTGGTGTGTTTACAGACTCACCAAAATAAAAGCCTGAGAACCAAACCTGGTCTGAGGCTCTGATGCTAAGCTAACAGCATGATTAGCCTGTTAGCATCTACATGAAGGATCAATAACAACATGCTGACTGTGTGTTTCTGTGTCATGTTGCTGTGTTTGTGTGAAGGTGTGAGCTCTGCTATGAGTCAGTGTGAGGACAGAGAGGAGGGAGTCCCTCCCTCTAAAAGCCCTCTGTGTGGGGACCATGAGAGCCGGACCAAAGCTCAGAGGTAAGAGGACCGTCTCTGACTGTCCATGACTCTTCTCCATGTCAGAGCTCACACTCACATTATTCACACATCTGTGTGTTCAAGACCAAAGCAGCAGCACACTGCACACTCTGCTGGACCTGGACCTGGACCTGGACCTGGACCTGGACCTGGACCTGGACCTGGACATGGACCTGGACCTGGGCCTGGACCTGGGCCTGGACCTGGACCTGGACCTGGAGCTGCCAGCTGTGTGTCCATGAAGAGTGATCGGTCAAAGCATTATCCCATTAATTTCAAAGCTGTTGATCCATCTGAGGGTCAAAGGTCAGAGTTAATGTCACAGCTGCAGTTTGTTTCCATCATTATTAAACATTTAAAGTGTAACATGATGTTCAGCATCATTTTTCCAGAAGAAGCTCAGAGTCAGTGTTTGTGATTCTATCAGGATCCAGGATGTGAGAGCAGACTCTGCTGGACCTGGACCCAGCTGTGTGTCCATGAAAAGTGATCGGTCGATGTTTGAGCCCATTGATTTCAAAGCTGATCAGCCATCTGATGATCAAAGGTAAGAATCACTCTGGAAGTGTCTCCATGCTGTGATGAGCTCTGCTGGACTCTTGGGGTTGTATGTGTCTGTTTGCTCTGCAGGTGGTTGATGGTTTGGAGCATCTGTAGCACAGAGTAATGCATATTTACAGTGCTGCTTCAAAGTGTATGAATCATTTAAAATCTTCTATATGTCTGCATAAACATGACTTAAACATCTGCCTCACTGTACTAGAAAGGCAGCCCACTGAAACAAAGTATGGAAAGACATTTCAGTAATAAAACATTTAAATAAATGATAGATTCATACACTGTGTGTAAATATTATTGTGCTGCCCCCTATAGTCAGCCAAAATCCTATGTTTGAGTTGAGATTGTCCTACGAGGCTTCCGTAGTAGCATAATGGTTCCAGAGCCAAGTGGAAAGTTTCTGCTGTGTTTTTTCATCCTGCTACATGTTTTTTAGTCGTCTGAGAATATCTGTCTGTAAGTATTATGTTCCATAAGCCCTTACCTTACGTCATGCGCTCATAGGAGGCACTTTAAGTTATTTAAGTTTAAGAAAACGGGTTAAAAGTGTGACGCTAATAGCGCTAGCGACCTTATGGGTTTTTCAATGCAAATTAGCATTGTGCTAATCGCTAGCGGTTTATGCATTTTTCTGTTGTCTAGCTCAGCTATGTTTTGTCGGCCTGCAGAATTCAGCATTGATCGTGTTTCGGGTCATATTTATGCAGAAATATAGAAAGTTTGACCAACTTCCCAAAACGACTGTAGCTGTCAGCCTATATGTAGCTAGGAGCTAGTCTCCTCCTCCTCAGATTCCCAGGGTCCTGGTTTGGATTTTTGCACGTACCTCACACTGCTGATTATTCTGACTTGAACACAGCCTGTGCAGAACTTTAAGGTGGCTTCTGTTCTTCGGTGTTTTTGGTTGAATTTGGTCAAATTGTGATCAAATAAATTGTGTGATAACAGTTGTTCAGTCTCTTGTAGTGGCCATCATGGACACTGATCCAGCTCTGTGTCCATGAAAAGTGAACATTTCAAAAATGTTGATACCACTTTAAGTCCTGTTTCTGTAACTTAGCAGAGTTCTTCAATGATCATGTGGGTCTGCTTGGCTCTGTAAAAGACCCATAAGCAGGTCTGTGTTTGTAGATGTATAATAGAAAGTATCAGTATGTATTTATGTTGTCATGTTATCATCTCATGGTGGTTTCTGAAGGCTTTAAGTAAAGGAAATAACAAAGGTCTGCAGTGTCATGTGTTACAACCGGCCAATTCAGAGTGGTTGCGATTCTTTCAAAGGCACTAAAATAGCAATCCACCTCAGACTCTCTGAATGGTGGCACTAAAGCAATGTGCTTGCTCACATCAAATGTGTCACGAGGAGAATGAGGAACCTGTCGTGAGGCAGATGGGTGTGGAGTCGCAGAGGGGAGACGCTCTAGCTCTAAGGCCCTCACCTTCAGGTGCATGGCCTCCACCTCTAACTCGCGATTTCTCAAATCAATTTCTTTTATTCTGAGAGTTAGCTGCATCTCCTCTGCCGTCATAGCAGGCGTAACAGACGGACCAGAGGGAGCGGTTGGGCTGGGCCGCACCGTGTCACGGGAGCTCACGTCAGCTTTCGCCGCCTCCTCTACAGAGGGCACAGACACACACAGACCTTCCTCCACTAGCTTTTCCTGCAAAAGCTTTTTCTTTCCATATTCAGAGCAAAACTGTCAACCAGTATTATGCAGAGTAATATGAAAAATACAATATTCCAAAAAAATGACGAATTGCCAATTACTTACTGACACGAATCAAAACACGAACGAGCCAAATTTAACTTACCGATAACAAACGTTTTACTTACCAACACGCTTTCAAAAGAATCGACGAGCCCCCAATTTATGTTACAACCGGCCTAGGGGAAACCTAGTTGTAGCATAAAGTGACTCTTCCCTCCTGTTCCGACTCCCAAGGTAGATATGAAAAAATATCAACGACGAATGGAATTTATATAAATGTATTTATAAACGAACCGAGACAACAGAAACCTTCAGGCTGAGCAATGCCAAAATAACAAACAAAACAACTAAGGTTCTCAGCTCCTGTCTTTCCTGAACAAAAGAAAAGAGATTCAAACAAAAATACAGGTGACTTCCCTGACTTCCTAACAAAAAACAGGAGAAAACGAATAAACAAAAACGGCTTCTCACCCCTACTCAAATGTGCCTGGTATGTAATAATAACTTAAATTCAATTACTCTAGGTAAAGCCAAAATCAAACGACGAGTCTAAATTACATAAATTAATATTCACAGTCTAATGTCTAATATACAAGCAAAAATCGAGTGCAGTCTTCTCGAGATGTGGAGAGGAGGGCAAGAGCATCGGGTGGCTGATGTGGAGGGTTTTTAAATTCAGAGCCCATCTGTGTCCTCCAATCCTCGAGCTCCATGTCATCCAGCTGTAGAACCAATAGTATGCTCCCCCCTGTTGGCGGGGAGGGAGAACACTCACACACACAAAATATGACTTAGTCATAACACATGATATAGACTCTATATCATGACACTGCAACATTGTCTGACTGCGATTCATTACAAACCCATCCTGCTGCACATCGCCTAATGTTAAAGAAAGAGAAACATGGTGTGGAAGATTTAACTGAACTCTTACAGCTGTGCTGGCAGCCATTAAAGCAGAATATGTGAAGAAGAACAAATTACAAACCTGCTGGATGCAGCTGAACAGTGTGGAGTCAGGATAGTTTTCATTTTTAATACACACATTTTGTGTATTAATTAATTTTCTTCACCAGTCCATTGACTGTTGCACTTTGTATTTATTTCAGTCTGAGGTTTCAGTTTTCTTTAATCTGAAATAAAGGCCTTCAATGTATTTGCCTGGGACTACTTTTATTCATGGTAACAGAGCTAGCTGTGCCCCAGGTAAACATTTCCTGCATTGAAAACTGACAATAGATATTACTGAAACACATGAACATGTGGACATAGGGGAAGCTAATAAGACACAAGCTAGACATCAGTTCAGACCTTTGACTTGGAGGAAATGTGAACAGCTGGACCTCAGTGACTTTAATTGAACCCCCCTGGTCTAAATCAATGTGAACATATGATGACAGTGGAAGTGGAATGGAACTCTTAAAGCTGTGCTTCAGTCATTAAAGCAGCAGCAACAGGTTCAACATGAGCTGGACGTGTGGAGTTGGGATAGTTTTCATTTTTTAATACAACAATGCTTGTTTGTCACCAGTCTGTTGACTGTTGTGTATCTGTTTAAAGTGAAAACACATCAAAACACTTAGTGAAGTGATTGTGTTGTTAAATGCTGATGTTTCTGTCACAGACTGCAGCAACCCAGTGTTCAGACTCCTGCTCAGGACGCCATATTTATGGTGAGTACAAACAGCTTCTAACTACAACACAACAGTCCTGGTGCTCTACAGAGACCCAGAGCCTGACCCCTGAACAAGGCGAAGAGTGGAGGGGACCCTGTGTGCGTCCATGTCTTCTTTGGTTGAAATATGGTGAAACATACAACCAGCACACACAGTGCAGAGCAGCTCAGGTGATGTGAAGACACATTTACAGCATCGTCACATAGCATTGTTAAAATGTAGACAGCATGACTGTGTCTCTGCAAAGATGTTACATAATGTGATGAGCCACTCGGCAGAAATGAGGAAGCCACTCGGGGGAGTGGCCAAACGTCTTCAAACACAATCCTTGAGTCCAGTTGCCTCAATTAAAACTATATATACACACAGTGGGTGCAGGAAGTATTCAGACCCCCTTAAATGTTTCACTTTGTTATATTGCAGCCATTTGCTAAAATCATTGAAGTTCATTTTTCCTCATTCATGTCCACACAGCTCCCCATACTGACAGAAACACACAGAGTTGTTGACATGTTTGCAGATGTATTAAAAAGACAAAGTGAAATATGACATGGTCCTAAGTATCAGAGCCTTTGCTGTGACTCTCATATATTGAACTCAGGTGCGTCCATTTCTTCTGATCATCCTTCAGATGGTTCTACACCTTCATCTGAGTCCAGCTGTCTTTGATGATACTGATTGGACTTGATGAGGACAGACACACACCTGTCTGTATAAGACCTTACAGCTCACAGTGCATGTTAGAGCACATGAGGATCATGAGGTCAGAGGAGCTGCCTGAAGAGCTCAGAGACAGAACTGTGGTAGTAATACTTATAACTACAGCAGCTGTGCATACACAACACTTCATATCTAATGTTGTAGATTCAAGTAATACATGTATGAACATAAGCTGTAATATCATGAAACACTAAACTGTTATTCTGCTCCTCAAAGTCTGAGAGTTTATACTCTGTTGTTCTGATCCAGCTGCTGGAGGAGAACATTGTCAGGTTTGTGAAGGATGAGCTGAAGAAGATCCAGAAGCTCCTGAGTCCAGATTACCCAGAATGCTCAGAGAGTCAGAGGGAGGATGAGGAGGATGAAGAGCAGAGGAGCAGCAGAGAGTCATTAGTGCAGATCACAGTGCACTTCCTGAGGAGGATGAAGCAGGAGGAGCTGGCTGAGCGTCTGCAGAGCAGTAAGAGGATTTGAAGAGCTTTAACATGATGGAAAGAGGAAATGAAGTTTACATTTACACACTCTGCTGTTAATATGATGCAGACATCTGTGAACTCTTCTGACTGAAAACACAAACTGTTTGTCTACAACTGATGAACAGATTTCATGGAGACAGAAAATATTTATTTGACACATTTATTGTAGCGTTCACTTATTAATGACATTTATTGTTTGTTTAGGAACTCCTGCTGCAGAGTGTGGACGTAAACTCAAGTCTAACCTGAGGAAGAAGTTCCAGTGTGTGTTTGAGGGGATCGCTAAAGCAGGAGAGCCGACCCTTCTGAACCAGATCTACACAGAGCTCTACATCACAGAGGGAGGGACTGCAGAGGTCAATGAGGAACATGAGGTCAGACAGATTGAAGCAGCATCCAGGAAAGCACACAGACCAGAAACAAGCATCAGACCAGAAGGCATCTTTAAAGGCTCACCTGGAAGACAGGAACCAATCAGAACAGTGATGACAAAGGGAGTGGCTGGCATCGGGAAAACAGTCCTAACACAGAAGTTCACTCTGGACTGGGCTGAAGACAAAGCCAACCAGGACATCCAGTTCACATTTCCATTCACTTTCAGAGAGCTGAATGTGCTGAGAGAGAGAAAGTTCAGCTTGGTGGAACTTGTTCATCACTTCTTCACTGAAACCAAAGAAGCAGGAATCTGCAGCTTTCAGCGCCTCCAGGTGGTCTTCATCTTTGATGGTCTGGATGAGTGTCGACTTCCTCTGGACTTCCAGAACAATGAGACCCTGACTGATGTCACAGAGTCCACCTCAGTGGATGTGCTGCTGACAAACCTCATCAGGGGGAAGCTGCTTCCCTCTGCTCGCCTCTGGATCACCACACGACCTGCAGCAGCCAATCAGATCCCTCCTGACTGTGTGGACGTGGTGACAGAGGTCAGAGGGTTCACTGACCCACAGAAGGAGGAGTACTTCAGGAAGAGGTTCAGGGAGGAGGAGCAGGCCAGCAGGATCATCTCCCACATCAAGACATCACGAAGCCTCCACATCATGTGCCACATCCCAGTCTTCTGCTGGATCACTGCTACAGTTCTGGAGGACATGTTGGAAACCAGAGAGGGAGGAGAGCTGCCCAAGACCCTGACTGAGATGTACATCCACTTCCTGGTGGTTCAGACCAAAGTGAAGATGATCAAGTATGATGGAGGAGCTGAGACAGATCCACAGTGGAGTCCAGAGAGCAGGAAGATGATCCAGTCTCTGGGAAAACTGGCTTTTGATCAGCTGCAGAAAGGAAACCTGATCTTCTATGAGTCAGACCTGACAGAGTGTGGCATCGATATCACAGCAGCCTCAGTGTACTCAGGAGTGTTCACACAGATCTTCAAAGAGGAGAGAGGCCTGTACCAGGACAAGGTGTTCTGCTTCATCCATCTGAGTGTTCAGGAGTTTCTGGCTGCTTTCCACCTCATACGCTGTTTCATTGATGGGGACGATGAAGAGCTGGTGAACTTCCTGGGAAAGAAAAGTTGGTCATCTCTGGATGACATCCTGGGCAGAGTCATGGAGAAATCTCTGAACAGTAAAACTGGCCACCTGGACCTGATGGTTCGCTTCCTTCATGGTCTCTCCCTGCAGTCAAACCAGAGACTTTTAAAAGACCTGCTGGGTCAGACAGAGATCAGTTCAGAGGCCATCCAGAGAGCCATCAACAACCTGAAACAGAGACGCACTGATACAGTGTCTCCTGACAGAAGCATCAACATCTTCCACTGTCTGATGGAGATGAACGACCTCTCAGTGCATCAGGAGATCCAAGAGTTCCTGCAGTCAGAGACCAGATCAGAGAAGAAACTCTCTGAGATCCACTGCTCAGCTCTGGCCTACATGCTGCAGATGTCAGAGGAGGTTCTTGATGAGCTAGACCTGATGAAGTACAACACAACAACAGAAGGACGATTGAGACTGCTTCCAGCTGTGAGGAACTGCAGAAAGTTCAGGTGAGTCCAGATGTGACCAATCAGTGTAGATTACTGGTTTAGTTCTTAGACACATTCACACTGTGTGTTTCTCTCTAACAGAGCTCCTTGTGTTCATTGACACATCACATCAGCTGTGTTTTTGTCTCAGATGTTCTTCTACTGTGAAAACATTGTTTTGTATGTTTCTGTTTGAAGCTGTTAAATGAATGGACAATAAATGTGTCTTTATTTGTAGTTAAAACAGCTGCATGTGGCCAAAGAGCTGCACAAACTACATAGATACAAAGACTGCAAAAACTGCAGCACAACATCATGGTATGCAAACATGCAGACACATACCATTACACAAACAGTTCAATCAGGATGTCACACAACTGAATAACTCTTTAAAGTCTCTGCATGAAAGAGAAGAATTTATCTTTCAGCAATATCAGCTGGAAGAACCTACAACAGAGGAATAAAGTGAAATACACTGTCAAAATGAGACGATGAGAATGATCAGAACTATTGTTACATGTCAAACAGTCAGATCAAATGAGATCACTGCTACTACTTAAAGTGTCCCTTTCATAATGTTCTGATATTTCTGTCATCACAGACTTTCTGACTGTGAACTCTCAGAGACTCACTGGGAAGTTGTGGCCTCAGCTCTGAAGTCCGACCCCTCCCATCTGACAGAGCTCGACATGAACTGGAACAACCTGGAGGATTCAGGACTGAAGCAGCTATGTGCTGGACTGGACAGTCCTCACTGCATACTGCAGGTTCTCAGGTCAGTTAATGTTATTATTAGGCTGAGGTCCAGTTTTTAAATCATCTGTCAGGACTGACAGACAGAAAAGGACCACAGACATGTGTATCTTCAGTCACTGTTGCTCTGATGACAAATCAGATCTACTCATATGTTCAAATGTTGCTCAGTAATTCAGTGAATAATTATTATTTTCTTCCCTCCCAGTAACAGTCATCTGTATGTTTTAATGTTATCCCATATTATTAGATGATCAGTGGTATCAATGGCTCTATCAATGTCTTGTATTGTTTTATTAGGTTGTGTGGCTGTGGTTTGTCAGAGATCAGCTCTCTGGGATCAGCTCTGAAGGCTAACCCCTCCCAGCTGAGATATCTGGACCTCAGTGGGAACCACCTGCAGGATGTGGAGCAGCTACGTGGTTTTCTGGAGAGTTGTGGACTGCAGACTCTGAGGTCAGTCTCAATAGTTTTATGTGTTGTGATGTAAAGTTTGTGGTGGGGTGAGCTCTGAAGTCCCAAGACTGCAGATCCTCGGGTCAGGGTAAATCTGGGTGTTGATCCAGTCTTCACATTTCATTGGTTGATCGGTTGGATTTTGCTGCTTATGTTTTGAACTGATGATGCATTACTAACCCACCCAACCCTAGATGTTGAATGTCTGTAGGGGTTTAGTTCTTGCTTTTTGAGTTTATGATTTTGTAACTCTACTCTTGTCAAGTTGTCTGATCAATGAGGGAGGTTTGGGTTTACTAAAGCTCTTTGAGATGCAGCATGGTTTTGTTTTCAGTTGTATATCAGCATGAGTTGCAGATATAACTAGTACAAATGAGTTCCAAAATAAAATTGTTGGAACTTTCTGGTGTAAAATATTTCCGACAAACATATGTGAATATAGAAAACACTTCAACAACATGTAGCGCTCCCCTCTGTAGTCATATTGATGATGTTATGTGCGATCACAGACGGAGATCCAGAAGCAGGTACATTTACTCACTTTAATAGAGAAAACAAAAAACTACCACTGAGGAGAAAACTGAGCTGAGTCCAAAATATAACCAAAAACAACCACAAGGGTGAACTACGAGGTAACTTGAAGGAGGAACGAAAAACAACCACGAGGGCGAAGCACAACTCAGGTCCAGGGCGAGAAACAACCGGGTGGCGTGGCTGGAGGCCTAGGCAAAAAACAAGGTAAGTCACTGGTCACTTAGAACGGACAGAAAGGTGGCTGGTTGCTTAGTACGAAAATAGCAGTGAAGAACTGGCGCCGAGGAGAAGGGAGGCGGCGCTTAAGTAGCCGGCGGAATGACGGGAAACGGAACCCAGGTGAGAAGAAGCCACGACTCCACCCAGCTGGACCATCGCGCCTGGAAAGAACAAAAACAAGGAAACGAGCAAGAAATGAAAAACACAGGAAGTGCCAGAGGAGCAACTCTCACCACATTACAGATGAGGGCAGGCTTTTAGGTTCTTTTAAAGTATTTATCCAATGTTTCTTAACCCTGATTAACTCAGTTTTAATTATTATCTTGGATGTCCCTTTAATACACACAAGTGCAGTGTTTGACCCATCAATCAAATGGCCATCTTTAAATTATATTTTTAATGAAGATCTTAACTACGTCTGCATATGTCTCTGCAATTGAATCCCTGCCCTTTCTCAGGTGAGTAATAAGTAACACAACACAAGGTTTTAGAAAAATAATTCTCAGTTATTTAAGAAAAGGTTAATGCTGGTGAACTAAGACATGAAAATAAAATTAGAATATTGTTTTGGAGCCTTAAACATCAAATGTCACTTTTTTAAAGAAAAACACTCCAGCTGTTTGGAGGCAAAAACACAATATAACCTTTTTTCTTAACCCTCTAATGAATTCAGAAACTCAGTTTACCAACCTCAAGGTCACTTAAACAAAAGTTGCGGCCCCCACACCTTAATACACTCTATAAAGCAGCAACTTAAATGATTACAGACTGACATATACCGCAGCAGGCGAAAGTCTTCCCGCCTCTCAGTATGCTGCTAGACTTCTTCTCACAGATTGTCCTGTCAACAACCTTAAGACACAAGTTACACACCGTTTTGCACACTGCTAACTTAGAAATGAAGACAGAAAATCTCTGTGTTACACATGTTTCTCCGACACACCTCTCCTAGTCTGTGTCACACTGTGCTCACGGTCCTGTCACTTGTTATTAACCCCATCTATGCTGGTGGGACATCTTTCAGCAACATTCTTTAACATAACACAACAAACATGTAACACTTTTTTACCCTTTTAAATCACATTTTAAATGCTTACACATTTAAACTTGAACTGAAATGATCAACACTCATTAAAACATGTGGGGATTTTAAACTGGGTTACAAACAAAACACATTTAGGAATGAAACCTTCTAGATGTAGGCTTCACTCAAGAGATTAAATGATGATGGATTGTGCAAGTACATCTATAACATTAAACTGCAACTCATTAAACAAGACGAAAATATGAATTGACACACTATGAACACAAAGTTAACTAGAAAGCATTTCCTGCAGAAAATGTGAGTTTGGTTGCTGCAGCTGAAGCATTGCTCTGAATGATGTGAAGGATTGCTCTGAATTGCTGGAGAATCTGCAGTCTGAATTTAAGTTGCTGAAACACTTTGAATAGATGAAGCTGTTTTATTGTGAAAAGTAGAAAACCTTTGAACATTAGGAAGTTATGAAACAGAAACTGCTGAAGATGAACAATATGAAGTCACTGACCTTAAAGAATAGCCTGGAAATGCACCATAAAGGTCTGAGGCTGGAATCATATCTAAAGCTAATAAGGACAGGCTGTATGGTTTTAATGTGGAAAAGTATCAGAGTTACCTCCCCCAGAACATTTTGGATGAAGTAGAAGCCATTTCCTGCATTCTGGTGGATTTCAACAGCTATTATACTGACAGAAGTAAAGGGTTAACTCAACTCAACAACATCACTGAGAGATTCAATAACTCCTTATTTATTTTAAGCCATGATGACAAATATAAAACCAACTGAAAATGAAACAGTTCTGTCAGCCTCATGGTGGCACTACACTAACAGGTTATTAGAACAAAATGTTTACATCTGTTACTGTCTACCTCTGTGCCACCATGACTTTAACCACAAAAACCACATTTCTGTTTCACTGTATTCCCAATGAGGCCATCAGCTGCACTGTCAGGTTTTAGAGACTTCACAGAACAGATCAGATTAAACAGATTAGAAACAGATTACCCAAAGCCTCCAAAAAAAGCTGCACAACAGGTAACTTAGTTCACATGAATCTGTGCTGATGTGTCTGCTTGTGTTGATCAGCACACAATCAGTTCACATGAAGTGACTGAAACACAGAGGGAGGATCAATATAGAAGGAAACCCGCTCCCTGTCTCTCACTCCTGGCCTGCCCTATATGCCATAACGTCTGCTGCACGGTGTGCTTGCAGCTGAATCTCAGACCTCACCTGGCAACAATACATTTTTTTCTGATTGGCTGATTCCTGTTCTCTGCCATAGAAATGATCGATGATTAATAATAAAAAATGTACAAACATAATTCACAAATTATAACCACTGACATTACTAAGCTTAGACAATAGTGTCCTTTCATGTTGTAGAATTGTTTTTTTCATTGCACTGCTCTACTTCTTACAATTATTCAGTATTGTTAAATGTACACATTTCATTTCTTTCAGTCTGAGCAGCTGTAACCTCTCAGAGAGAAGCTGTGAAGCTCTGTCCTCAGTCCTCATCTCCCAGTCCTCTAGTCTGAGAGAGCTGGATCTGGATAATAACGACCTGCAGGATTCAGGAGTGAAGCAACTGTCTCACGGATTAGGGGGTCCAGATTGTAGACTGGAGACTCTCAGGTCAGGATCCAGCTTGTTGATCATCAGTTAAATTCTGCTTCATGTTCATGTTGAAGATCTGTTGGATTTTCCTTCTTTCTTCTTGAGTTCATGACATGTTTTGTACCTCCAGTCTGTCAGGTTGTCTGATCACACAGGAGGGCTGTGCTTCTCTGGCCTCGGCTCTGACCTCCAACCCCTCCTATCTGAGAGAGCTGGACCTGAGCTACAATCATCCAGGAGACTCAGGAGTGGAGCTGCTGTCTGCTTTACTCAACAGTCCAGATTGTAGTCTGAAGACTCTCAGGTACACAGAGACCACAGAGCATGAGTCCTCCTCAGTCTGTCAGTTTAGCTCATATATCCACAGCTGTTGATGGATGGACTGAAACTGCAGAGAAGAAATAATCACTGATCCCTGATGTTCATCTTCCTCCATCATTAAGTGTCCATCATGTTAACTTCACTTTTCTTTATACACGTTCTTCATGTCAAAATACAAACAGACTGATTTTCAGTCACACTTAGTGCAGATCAAATACAAAATGATGCCCTACTTATTAATGTCCTCAGCTGTAAGAACCACTGAATTATTTCCACAAACAAATGTTCCTGAAACAATCCATATGTGAAGCTTCAGAGGAGACAACAACACAATGGTAGAAGGAGGAGTTCCTTCAGTCAGAGACAGAGAGCAGGGAGACACTACAATATTATCACTGTAAAAACTACACACAGACATGAGTGAATGTATTTATTTGAAGTGTGTCAGAAACTCTTCCATCCATGACACATGTGAACCAGGCTTGTGTTTGCATATAGAGTGAAAGGAACAAACAGTCAGAGACAGTGTGGCTTGTTTGCTGCTTTGGATAAATGCACAATGCTGAGATCAAACCTACACTGTTGCTGCATGAAGAGGATTTTACAGTAAAGCACAGACAGAGCAATATTTCACAGAATGGAGGACATGAATAAACACAGAGCAGATCAGGAGAGACTCTTCTGGAGTCGACACAGATGAGTTTCAGTCTGTTTGTGTGTCTCTGACAAACTGAGGAGCTCTGCTTCATGTTGATCAGCAGTTTGGACTCATGTTGGTTAGAAAATCATTCTGACTGTGTTTCTTCCTGCAGGGTGGAGCATGGTGGAGAGCAGTGGTTAAAACCTGGGCTGAGGAAGTGTAAGTTTGACTCAGTCTTTCCTCATGTTATTGTGCATGAGTCAGTGTTCTATCAGTCCATCAGAGCTGTTGTAGCGCAGCCTCGGCGGTTGGATTTCTTTGGTGTTTACTGGAGTTTATTACTCCCCAGCAGGAGCTTTAGGTTCCAGCTTTGTCATTGGTTTTCCTTTTTTCTCTTGTTAGGGAGCTTTAGTGTGTTGTAGTGTCTCTGTGTTTGTTTGGGCACTGCTCAGCTCTGAGTTCATGAACTGCAGCCTAACACTGAAACCAGCCTGTGTAGCTGCCGATCTGAGAGTGGGGACGAGTGGGGAGGTGCAGACATGCTGTGTGTGGGTTTCCCCTCAGCCTGGGACATAACAGAGACAACCAAAGCAGACAAAAGACAAAATCCAATAAGAGACCACAAAGGGTTGAAAAGGTCCAAACACAGGAATAAACAGCTCCACAGTCCAAAAGCAGGCAGGACTCAGACACAAAGAATCTCATCCAAAGGGTCAGACTGGACTGATGGACTGAAGAGTGAAGACACTGAGACACTGAGCTGTGAGCAGCATTATTAGGGTTAGGGTTAGGGCGAGAAACGCCACTGTTTAAGAAAACGAGTTACCACCAAAATAAGTTTCACACGGGGTCTCTGTTTAAAGTTTGTAATCATTTAGTAACAAAACACGTTATCCGCCATGTTTCCCTGCACCGCTTCTTCCCTTTTTCCCCAATCTGCTACAAACACCCTGATTTTCAGCACAATGCAGCATTTCCATTCAACCAATCACGGGGCAGCTTTCCAACTGTCATGGCGGAGCCCTGTCAGTAGATAGAAAGTATGTCCAGCCGTCTTTTAAATGAGTGTTTTAGCTGTGTGAAATGAATAACTTTGACAGTATCCATGAGGCAGTCCTCTTTTCTTCCATGGGAAAAAAGTGGAAGCCTTCCATACAGAATCCCGAAACTCAGCTGGAGGGAAAATACCGGCCACTTCCTGTTCATGAGAAAAACTTTTGTCATGTGGATCAACTGACAGCCGGCGAAATAATATTATTAGAAATACATATATAAATACATAAAATGAGTTTTATGATGAAATGGATTTATAGCTTTTTGGGTGGAAAAAAGATTTGATTGTTTAATAAATGTTTAAAATCAAAATATAGATCAGATTTTTTGATGTTATGACAAACTCATGATATATTACAGTTTGAAACATAAACTAGAAGTTTCATATAAACCCTTTTTGGAAAGAAAACACTTTTTTCTGGATTTATAGCGTTTTGGAAGCAATCTCTTCATTTGTTAGGCGGGACAGCCGAAACCAGTTAAACAAGCTTTTACTGACAGCTCTGAACAGACCACATTAACTTATCATTCATTTTAGTGCAGCCGCCACAACTTCCATTTCACAAACCATTGTTTAATCTTCAGTTATTATATTTCCTTTTATTTTGCTTTGTGCTTTGGTTTCATTCTGTAACACTGGACTTATTTTTATGAAGGTTTGAACTCTGACAGTGTTTGAACAGGAGAGAAAGGAGTATAAAGTGTGTAGTGAGGGGTTCACAGCCTTAAAGCATCTAGAATAACTGTAAAAAATAAAGCCCATCACTTCACGGATTTCACCTTTTGCGGGTTATTTTTGGAACGTAACCCCGCGATTAACGAGGGACCTCTGATGAGAAGGAAGAGACTGGGCTCTCAGCTGCAGTAAAGGGGGCAGGTCTGGCTCCAACACAGGTTTCAATGTGCAAGATGTCTTGCCCTCACATTCTTCTTCCATTTCCACTTGTCCTGAAACTTCGGCCTTCGCTGTCAACCTTCCTTTTCTTACTCACACTTGCCATTTTAGAAATGGGCAATAAAAAAAAAAACACAGATCACTGGCAAAACAGGGTGAGAGTTTGACCATGTTTGCTGCCATCTTGTGGTGAAATGTTAAATATATATAAATAATAATCATTTTTAAACGTGTGATTTCATCCTGTGGACAACAGTACTGGTGGCATATTATGACATTATTGATTTTATGCCAGAGGCTTCGGCCCAGTGAATGAACTGGACTTTTGGTCTGTTCTACAGGAAGAACCCTCAATGATAATGCACCAACAATCCCAACCAAAGAAAGGAACATAAGGACAGAAGAACCAAACAGGAAGAAAATAGAAATAACTATTGTATATATAACCTAGAAAATTTCACAAGACATTTTGAGTGGGCCAATGCGCGCTCACCCACACTCTGCTGCCGGTCCGCCCCATTATATACCACCAAACCTCATTCCTGATCACCGGCAGATGTGAAAGATGCCACTGATGACATTTCATGCTTTTACAGTGTTTCTGATTGGTTTTATATAAGGTTTAATAGGCCCCAAGCTTCTCCATTCATTCTGAATGGAGGAATCCTAAAGATGTGGATGTGACTTTGGCTGCTATTTTATGAAGTTTGGTAAAAGACATGAACATGAGGACTCAGTATGATAAAGTCCAACTCCTTATGAGCAGTTTGCAGTTGAAATGAATATTCTGTGTAGAGGCATGCCAGACTGATAGGCTTCCAAAGTTAGCTGGGTTTTGTCAGGGCTCTCACCAGTTTCCCATTATTTCCTATGAGGGGGGTTAGGTCAGCTTAAGTGGCTTGCCTGTCAAAACAAAAAGTGGCACAGACATGGGGACTCAATATGTCAGAGGTCTAATGTTTATCTACATTTTACATTTTGAATGAAGGTTCTGTGTGAACGCATGCCCAAACGCCATGCCTTCAAAGTTTGACAGTGATTTGATGCCTGTGGGGAGGGTCGATCGCAGTTTTTCTGGATTTTTTCAAACACCGTTTATCCGATCGCTACCAAACCTCAGAGGGTAGTAGTCCTGACCGAGCCGGTCGATTTGATGTATAATTTGTAGGGGTGGCTAGCGCTAGTTAGCTGTGTAATGAATTAGAGGCTTTTATTTTGAAAATCAGTGTGTGTCTGTGTAAGTGTGCGTGTGTGTGTGTGGGGGGGGGGTGGGTTGGAGACACTCCCTAATGCATGTTAAAACATGTTTAAGTGTTTTATTTTGAAAATCTACACGTCAGCCATATCCTGTTATTGTGCAGGGTCTTTTATTTTGAAAATCCATGTTTGTGTGTCTGTGTGTTGGCAGGTGTGTATAGTGTGTGTCTGCATATTTCTGGGTGGCTTGTGTGTAGTTTACCAGGCCTAGTAAGGTGTGTAATGATTTGGAGGCTTTTATTTTGAAAATCAGTGTGTGTGTGTGTGTGTGTGTCTGTGTGTGTGTGTGTGTGTCTGTGAGTGTAGTTGTGTATGTTCCTGTATGGAGCTTTTGGATGATGCTCTTTATCCAATGATACAGTTGATGCTGCTGTTACGGTTACCATGGAAACGGCTCCCTCAGTTTTCGGCTTCCTGGTTTTGTGACTTTTGCCTTTTTCTCTCTCTCTCTCCATTCACCGTCTATGTCGTTCGCCCACTGGTTTTTTGCGATTTACGTGAAAACCGTACGTCGGAACGGAAAGAAAAGTCACAGCACAGGTGTCCCGGTACAGCCGGACGTCCTGTAAAAGTTTCAGGTCGCTCACATTAAAGCTGTGGGACTAGTTCTGCTGAAAATGTGTCCAGAAGAAGGAGAATAATACAGAAGCGGAATAAGTATTTACAATAGTAACAGTGGAACAATATCAGGATAGATCAGGAGGTCTGAGTCTGGTCTTTCAGTCCAGATCCTCCTCCAGACTCTGATGAAGGAGCTTTTGGATGATGCTCTTTATCCAATGATACAGTTGATGCTGCTGTTCTTCTCATGTTCTAAATGTGTCGTCTGTCTTTACTCACATTGCTGCAAATATCCAGTTTGTGTTTGAACACAAAGCTGATAGTTGTGTGTTTGTTCATTCAAACATTAGTGACAAAAAGTCTGATGATAAACTTTGTATGAATGAACAACACATCAGTCAGTAAAGACAGAATGAAGCCATCAGATGTGTCAGATGATAAACTGCAGCTGTGTCTTTTTCTCTCCATCAGATTTCTGTCAACTTGAAGTCGACACAAACTCAGTGCACACAAAGCTCAAACTGTCTGACAACAACAGGAAGGTGACACATGTGAGAGAGGAGCAGCCATATCCTGATCATCCAGACAGATTTGACTGCTACTATCAGCTGCTGTGTAGAAATGTTCTGACTGGTCGCTGTTACTGGGAGGTCGAGTGGAGAGGAGCGGTTAAAATATCAGTGAGTTACAGAAGAATCAGAAGGAAAGGAGACAGTGCTGACTGCAGGTTTGGAAGAAACAATCAGTCCTGGAGTCTGTTCTGCTCTGATCATGGTTACTCTGTCTGTCACAATAACAGAGAAACATTCATCTCCTCCTCCTCTGGCTCTCACAGAGCAGCAGTGTATGTGGACTGTCCTGCTGGCACTCTGTCCTTCTACAGAGTCTCCTCTGACACACTGATCCACCTCCACACCTTCAGCACCACATTCACTCAGCCTCTACATGCTGGGTTCAGGTTGTTTCCTGGTTCCTCAGTGAGTCTGTGCTGTGTGTAGAAGCAGAGTGTGTGGAAGTGACAGCAGCTTCAACTTTGTGCTTTAAATGTTGATGATGTTTCACTTTCATTTGAATCACTGACTGTGATTTCAGGTCAGAACATGTTTTTGTCTTAGAAGCAGTGAAATGAAGAATGTGAAGCTGAATTTATGATCATGAACTTTGACATGTCCTCACAAATGAAACCCTTACATTAAGAAATGCATGATTCCATGTTGTTATGGCTCTGATATTAAAATGTAGTATTATAATAGGAGTTAATGGACCTAAGTGGAAAACACCATTTAAAACTGCTGCAATACAAACACTAATAACTCCAACTCAATATTTTGGATCAACTTTGACATGACAGATATAAAATAATGCCTGAGCCTCCCAACTTGTACAATGACTTGTGTCTCTCTCCCTCCCTCTCCCTCCCTCCCTTTCTCCCTCTCTCCTCTCCCTCTCTCTCTCCCTCTCTCCCTCCCTCCCTTTCTAATAATAAAAATAATAACTTGTTTTGTGCATTTTTACATGAAATATTTGCATCATGCAATCTACCTGGCATTTTATTTATTTTATTTTTTTTTAAGATACTTTAATAATCTCTCCCTCTCTCTCTCTCCCTCCCTCTCTATCTCTCTCCGTCTCTCCCCCCCCTCTCTCCCTCCCTTTCTCTCTCTCTCTCTCCCTCCCTCCCTCTCTCTCCCTCTCTCCCCCCCCTCTCTCTCTCCCTCCCTCCCCCCCTCTCTCTCCCTCTCCCTCTCTCTCCCCCCTCGCTCTCTCCCTCCCTCCCGTTCTCTCTCTCCCTCTCTCTCTCTCTCCCTCTCTCCCTCCCTCCCTCCCTCCCTTTCTCTCTCTCCCTCCCTCCCTCTCTCTCTCCCTCTCTCCCTCTCTCTCTCCCCCCTCTCTCTCTCTCCCTCTCTCTCTCTCTCTCTCTCTCTCTCCCCCCTCTCTCTCTCTCCCTCCCTCTCCAGCCTCATCTCCTCCGTTATCAATTGTCAGGTCTTACCTCTCGTAAGCTGATGGAGGAGGGTCTGACCGTCGTTCGCGCCACACGGTTTTTATATCAGGTCCAAGGGTCCAATCAGATGTCCCCTTCAGTGACCGTGCACCTGGCTGTCATAGGACGGACTGTCAGTCAGTCAGTCAAATGTCAGCCATGTTGGTCAGTTTGTAACTGGTATCTTTATTGGTTAAGAAAAGGCCGGTCATTATTCAAAATAATAAGTGTACTCAGTAACAAATTGTGATGTTAAAAATAGCGAAGTACATTATTTTGTTACATCTGGTCTCAGTCTAGTTCTGTAGGCTGCACAACCACAGGAAGACTGCTGACTTGACAGTTGCCCAAAAGACGACCATTGACACCTTGCACAAGGAGGGCAAGACACAAAGAGGCTGGCTGTTCACAGAGCTCTGTCCAAGCACATTAACAGAGAGGGAAGGGGAGTACAAGCAAGAGGGAGTACAAAGTGTTCTGCCCAAACAGGGACTTGAACCCTGGACCCTCAGATCAAAAGTCTGATGCTTCCAATACTTCACTAGTACACTTCATGTAGTGCAGTGAGATCTGATTGACTTGCAATTGACCCTTTGTACAAGGGGGATTAGCTCAAATGGTAGAGCGCTCGCTTAGCTTGCGAGAGGTAGCGGGATCGATGCCCGCATCCTCCAGCCTGCATTTTAAGAGGGAGGGTGTAGCTGGATGGATGAGAATGGATGGATAATGTAGTGGACTCCCACCCAGCAGATCAAGTCCCAGAGGTTACAGCATCATTTATTAGCTGAGTTTCCCCTCAGGGAAGCTGCTGTTTACAAGCTGTTTACAGAGAGAAGCAAGAAAACAACAGTCAGCATCATCTTCCATAAAAACACATGACAATAACATGTGAGACAGAGAGTTTATGATCAATGCTCCCCCTGCTGGTTAGGACATATGATGACAAGTACCAGTCAAAAGTCACTCAGTGGTTTGTCTTTGTTTTTATGACTTTCTACATTGTAGATTCATCCTGAAGACATCAGAGCTATGAAGGAACACATGTGGAATGATGTAGTGAACAAACAGTGTTAAACCAAGCAGAATATGTTTGATGTTTGACATTCTTCCAAGCAGCCAGCTTTTGCTTTGATGACAGCTTCACACACTCTTTGCATTCTCTCAATCTGAACTGAACCACCAATGCTGTGCAATGCTGACATCTTGTGGTGGAATCGCAGGCTGCAGCCTCCTCATTCCAAAATCAATCCCTCCTCCACATAAAGTCAGAAGTTCTAAATGTGAGTCATTAAATGAGAGGTTCCAGCAGAAACGTCCAAACATCTGAAGAGAAGCTGAGAAGCCTGAGATACAGGGGCTGCAAGCTGAGCTTCAACTGTTCCTGTTTAGACAATAAGAACAGATCATCACTGTCTTTTAAAATGTTCTGATCAAATCACATTAGTTTGTATATTTATATTACACACAGAGCTGTTGTTTCAGTCACATTCATTTGTTATGTGTACAGTGGGTGCAGGAAGTATTCAGACCCCCTTAAATGTTTCACTTTGTTATATTGCAGCCATTTGCTAAAATCATTGAAGTTCATTTTTCCTCATTAATGTCCACACAGCTCCCCATACTGACAGAAACACACAGAGTTGTTGACATGTTTGCAGATGTATTAAAAAGACAAAGTGAAATATGACATGGTCCTAAGTATCAGAGCCTTTGCTGTGACTCTCATATATTGAACTCAGGTGCGTCCATTTCTTCTGATCGTCCTTCAGATGGTTCTACACCTTCATCTGAGTCCAGCTGTCTTTGATGATACTGATTGGACCTGATGAGGACAGACACACACCTGTCTGTATAAGACCTTACAGCTCACAGTGCAGGTCACATACTGGGTGATGACGTCCTCCTGCAGGTGTTACTGTGGAACAACTCTGGATTGGGATGAGTCTGAATAGAACTTTGTTAGCTTTGTAAAGCTGTGTGGTAGTTAGAGAGGAGCTGAAAAGTGTCAACAACAAGGAGTTGGTCTCCAATGGAATAAAGTTAACTAGCAGATTTTGATATGGGATAACCAGGCCTAACCGATGACCGATCCATCCCTGGGTCCAGACACAGATTAAAATCTCCCCCCATAATGAGCAGGTGTGAATTTAAACAAGGGATCAATTTAATGATGCGGGAGAAAAACTGTGGGTCATCAAAATTTGGAGCATATATATATATATATTAGCTAAAATAACTTTGAGATTAAAGAGTTTGCCAGTCACAATAACATAACGGCCATTTGAGTCGGCTAGTGTTGTAGAAGGCGTGAAAGAAACATCCTTATGTATCAATATTGCAACACCCCGAGCTTTCCCTTGAAAGTTTGAGTGAAATAGCTGACCCACCCACCCACATTTAAGACGAGCATTATCCAAACTCCTGAGATGTGTTTCTTGGATAAAAGCAATTCCTGCACCCAAATGTTTCAGATGAGTAACTTTTTCCTCTTAACAGGAAAAATAAGTCTGTCAAATATAAAGTTCTAGGACAGAAATAGTAAGCCCAAATTAAATCTGTCTTCAGCCCTGAAGGTCAGCAATGAGGAGCAGATCTTGTCAGGATCTTCAAAGGTGTTGATGAGATTGTCCCAATCAGTGTGTGGAACACTCATCTGTTGGAAACAGTTTTTATTTTATTTTATTTTTTTATTTTAGATACTGTATTAATCCCAGAGGGAAATTCTTCTTCTGCCAAGCTGCCACTTTCCTGAGGCTTTTGAAGGAGCTCCTCTGTAGAGAGCTCCAACTCGAATTTGAGCGCGAACTGGTGAGGGCGATTAAGACCTCTGCTGCATAAGGAACGCGTTCTCATCAAGAACAAAGAACAGGGGGTCAAAAGGAACAAACTCAGCAGAGGCTGCAGGAGGACTTCTCTGGCCTCCAGAGCTCAGCTCTGGTCCTCTGGTTCCAGCCTTGGTCCTCCACTCACTGTGATCCTTTGTTGTACCAGGTGTAGTTTTGGTGGCTACACATGTGTTCACAAACTGTTCTGTTGTAGCAGCTGAGCTTTACTCCAATCCACTGTCACCACAAACACTTTCCCCTCTCTGTTCTTCTTCTTCCTCTGCCTCTTCTTCTTCTTCTGTGGTGTTTTCTGGCAGCTGACATCCACACAGTGACATTTCTGCCTCCTCCTGTCTTCAGTCAGACTGTTTCTCTCACAGTCTGTAGAGAGAAGCTGACATTGTTGCACTGATTAACCTCAACCACACACACCTGTGTGAGCCGCACCATCATTCTAACAGTTCCATTGTTACACTGAGTGACAGCAAAGCAGTGAGCCCCCTGCTGGTGATCAGCTGCATGTACCAGAAGCAGACAGAGATTTCTGATATGATGTTAAAGGTGTCACAGAGGAGGATCCGACTGTCTGACCTCTGATTCTTCTGTCAGCATCAGACACATCACAGTTTGATCAGTTTTCAGATCACACACAGCAGCATCAGTAACACTGAGCAGACATTACACACTCCATCAAACACACACACACACTGCTCACTTATAACAGGGATAATAAGTAATTTTTTTATTTCAGAGTAACAACTCTGCTGTATGGTATCTACCTTTAATAAGGTTGATCGACTTTCATGTGATCAAATCATCACATGAATTTAAGGACATCATTTCATTCTTTTGTCAGAACCTACAGGGCCCATAAAACCCTTAGATCATAACACACCAAACAAATGGAGAGGATAGTTCTTATTAGTACTGTACTAATACATTACTGTACTGTACATTACTGTACATTATTAGTCGGCAACAGAATAGGTAACAAGCCACACTGTAGCAAAAGTATATAACAAATCATGTTCACACGCACTTTAGGACTTTCAGCTGGAAATGTCAGGGCACAGAGAGACTTGGAAACAGTGATTTTAATGTACACCAACCATGTAAATGAAGGCGTGTACAGATTATTTCAAGAGACAAAGAATCCACAGAGAAGAGAAAAAAACGCAGCAGGGATACCGTAGGAATTGGAAATAAGGCTTATCAGCCTCATGATAGCTGCTGCTGTTACAAACACTTTGATAATGAGAAACACAGGAGTGAGGGTTGAAAGGCATTGATCAGTGCAGGTTGCCACAGGGGGATAATAGCAGTGCCATAAAAGACAGGATTAAGGCACAAAATCAATTGGAAGCCATGCAGGGGGGCAGCAGCATCAGCTCATCTGCTGAAACCTCTTTTGTTATGTGTGGGCCTTTAAAGGTCGGGTAGGAGATTTCCTTCTGATGCACTTTTTGTTAAATTAGTGTAACTTCTCTTTACAATCCGATAGCAACTGATTAGTTCGGCAGCTTTGCTTTAAAATGAACATCAGCCAATCCTGCGAGGCGCCCCTGCACGGAGGATTGGCTGGTTGTCACTCTCTTGCTGCTCTGCGTACATCAGAGAGGTACGTGCATGATGGCTGAAGTCACAGACTGGTTGGGAGGCGTGGCTTCGGGGTGAGCTCGAGAGAAAGGGGCGTGTGTTTACTTTCCAAATCTGGCTGACTCTCACTGAGTTTTCAAAATCTCCTACCCTACCTTAAAGGAAGCAGACCTGATGAAAAGTAACCCTAAAGTTGAAAATATATATATATATATATATATAAATGTGCTTTGCTTTAGTTTATTATATCTGTATATCTTGGGGGGGGGGGGATTAAATGACACCACACTTAGTATTACAACTGTCTAATTTCAATCTTTTTTTACGATTCACATTCAATTTAATTTTTAGTTTCACAGCTATAACTCACTAAAACTGGTGTCAAGTGTCCTACTACTGTAGGTCTCCTCCACTTATCAGTGTGTGACAGGCAGGATTATCTCACCGTTTGACTTTTAGCTTGAATAGACTGTTACCTACTTGTCTGCTCCAACATTGAATTGCTTGCATCAAGTTTTGAAGTTGCATGATAAAATGCGTTCTTTGTGGTGATATCATGTCTATTCCCTTTTGTATTTGATGTGAATATCACACAGCTGTTCCTTTAAATTCAAAACTTTGAGCCCAATGTGTTTGAATGGACATATTCTACTCTGTCTGTTAAATCAGGCCTCGTAGGCATCACAGTTACAGAAGTGAGGACAGTGACCAAATTGTTTAACAAGCGATACGCTTAACCCTTTCACAATCTGATCTTGTTAACAGTAATCGTGCACAAACCTCCAACCAGGAGCAGATGTCTTGCTCTTTCATATTCTTCAGCTTTGCTTCATGGTGAAACTCATCCATCATGCAGTCCATCAGGTTCATCAGGGACCTTACTAGATTGGTGTCAGAGGTTGGAGACAGTTCCTGAAATCAATCAAAAAGAGACAACTCAGATCAAGGTAAGCTGTATGTGTGTGTAACTGAAGGGTAAAACTAAAACACCAGAGAGGTCTAACATTAGATATGAACCCATCAAGATTCAAAATACTTATTTAGGTACATTATTAAATAGCAACCAGCTGTAAAATCTGAACTGGGTTAGGAAGGTTTAATCAGCTCAGCACCTTGGCGGCTTTTCGTATGAACTCCAGGCATGGTGGCAGGATGCGGTCAAAGAGGGCGATGATGAGGTCTTTGTGAGTGGCATTGACTGTAGTTGGCAGAGTATTGAGCCAGGACAGCATTAGAGGCCGCCAGCCAAGCATATGGGGCTCCATGTAGATCATACCGCAGCGAGACACCTGCAACAAAGCACATATATCACAACTGAGAACATACAACTTGTACCCTGTATGAGCAAAGGAATATTCACATTATTAAAAACTATTGGATGAACTGCTAGGACCTAGAGGCGGACATGCAGAGTATATTGTAATGATTATCTGCAGCCGTTATTGCAATCCTGTAGTACGATTAGCTTCAAGAAGAAGTACAGGCAAACTATGAGCAGAGATAAGTAAGAGAGACACAGAAAGTTGAAACAGAGAAAAGAATTTAGGAAAGTACAAAATAATATAAATCAATCTTTATAGACAGAAAGAGAAGAGAGATCAACAAGCACTATGCACAAAGTGAGAAGGGTTCATTGTGATCACAACAATTTCAATGCCTCTGCATTCGGCATGATGAAAGCGACAGATGCCAGGCTATAAAGAATCAAAAATAGAAGTGTCTGTATTAAGAAAGTACAGCGGGGGATGTGCAAAGGTGTTCTCCTAAGGCAGCTAGGTACTGCAAGCAAAACGCTTTATTCCTGCCTCACAACAAAGAGCCATAGGGAAGGAAAAGACACGAATGGAAAGGTCTTTTGTTTTGGCAACTGACAATTCATTAGACAGCTTAGCCACTTGTGCCAGTTGATTAGGAAGAATACCAACACTGTTAAATAAAAGTGCCTCTCACCGTGGCTGGTGATGCCACCTCCAGGTCCATCGGCTCAAAGATGAGGCTCATTTGGGGTGACATCTGAATGATCTCGCCGCTCATCAGTCACAGCTTCTTGTTGTCATCAAGCACCGTGTTCATGTTCTCGATCCACACAGCGTCCACGGGGCCATCAAAGATGAGCCATTTTCTGTCAGGACTCTAAGAGACAAGAAACATGGCAGCACGTAGCTTGAAGCAGCAACTGCAAAACAACTGACAAAAACCCTGATTTATTAATACTGATCACACCATGGGAAGCTAAATTCTGAGTGATTATACAGCTGATAGGTTCATAAGAAGTGCTCAAAGGTAAACATGGTCTCCACCTCTGAGAGGATTTCCAGCAGCTCCTCATTTGAGAGGAAGAAGAACCGTGGGAAATAGAGACGTTTCATCTCCAGGTAGTTGTTAAGACCTTTGAGGATCATTTCCAGCAACTCGTTTGACTTTTTTAGCCTTTCCCGCATGTTGTCAATGGCTATTACTGCCAATACGCTAAAAATCGCACAGTGTAGAGAGGCCATAACAGTCACCTGTGTCTCCAACTTAGACTACTTTTAAAAAATAAGAGCTTCATCTTTTTCAATTCTTAAATTCAGATTGCTGATTCTCCTTCACATCAGCGTTCAGAGCAATGCTTCAGCTGCAGCTATCAAACTTGCATTTTCTTCAGGAAATGCTTTTCTAGTTTCTATTTGATGGTGCAGTCAGGCTGGGCTTCCTGGAGGACACTGCCTGAAATTGATGTGTCTCATTTCAGCCAATTACCCTTTGGAAACTCTTTGCCGATGCTGGTGCTACACTCACTGTCTATTCTCGTTCTGTTGTTTTTGCCTTGCTCCCTATCCTTTCCAGCTGATTCACTCTTCTATCTGTCCTTCTTCCTTATTCTGCTTTTTGCATGTACTGTGTCTGCCTGAGACCGTCCTGTATTTCACACTCACCCACTGCTATGTTTATGTGTGTATCAGCCCACCTGGCCATGTTGATGCAGCCGCATGCTTCAGAGCTGTGCACTGAACTTGATATGATTATAGTAGACGACCCTATATACTGTGGAGCATTCTGCTTGATAAATCATGTCAGGCCTTTTTTTGGCTTAACATTGTACACATGGTCTATATACTTGTGGTCCTGTAATATTGATATTCTAATTATTAAATTCCCCGCTGGAGAATCAAAGTACTGAAGAAGCTCATGTCCTTTCACAGAGAGTTCACTAAATGGATGTGCTCTGTTACTCAACTCTAAATGAAGTGAAAAATGAACGAACTTACCAGAGAAACTTGTTTCATGGTTTCTCTCCATGTTTTATCAACAGCTGCAAAGCGACGTCCCTCCTCAGCCATCTGTTTCATGATGTCTGGGGAGCTGAATATAGGCTCCAGCTAAAGCCAGGTGGACTGCACCTTTAGCCATTCATCCAGGATTTTACCCTCCCATTCCCTAGAGTGTAGAGAAATATGATGATCAATTCTGTGTGCTTATATTATGTTACAACTTAATTTCAACTAGTTTACAGCCTAGAGTTACAAACAGGAGCAAGTGGTTGGGATTGGTCATTGTAAAGGATATTGACTATACCCTCACTGTGGTAACAACCTCTCTACCCCACAAAGCTCTATAATTGCATCATAAAGTCTTCATGCAACATTACATTCATTATAATCAAAGTCTTCTTCCTCTGGCATTTGATCTATTTTATCATGATACAGTACAAAAGCTACAGGGAATCCATGATGAAACTATGCCTGCCAATCAATGCTCCAACAATCTCACCAATGATTTTCATTTGGCTAACTCAGTGTAGTAATGAGTTTCTTGACTACACTTATGAAACTGACTCAGTATTTAAGCAGAGCAGAGGTATCCGGTACATGAGAACTATGTAAGTTGTTTCTTAATTCTACACATCTACACTCACTCACCTCTCACTTCTCTGCTGAGGACAACTGGCAATCAATATAATTTACAAATAATTTAGATTTATGCAATTAGCACATTGACATCTTTTTACCTTTCATCCAATTATGAAAAGGTTCAAGCACCTCTGAGGTCTGCTAGCTTTGTTGTGGGTGTTGTAATTTACATACTCAGATTATTACAGAAACAGGTTAACGCTGATTGGTCTGAACCACTGTTTCAGCCATGGGTGCATAGCTTATGGCTTGAAGCGATGGATTCTCACGTAATAAAATCTGTCACACAAGATAAATATGTGTGTACTTGATAGCCAATGGACTGCTATTCAACACAGTCAATCTAAAGCAACTGCTCCGCTCTCTTACTGTATATCCTCCTCAAAGGGCTTAATGAATGGTGAACCCCTCATGGTTTGTGTCTTAACAATGTGATCATCCAGAAGCATCTGGACCTCATCCACAGATGACAGGATGGAGGTGCCCGTCTCTCTGTAGGCCAAGAGGCTGAACTCCATGTCGTTCCACTCTGTGGCCATTTTCTCCATGGCCTTCTCCAGGGAGTACTCCTTGCTGGCTGCCTCACTGATGCCGTTGAAGCTGTCCAGGTGCTGTTCCAGGCGCATGGACAGGAAGTAAGACACACAGGCCTGGTCTTCAGATGGCTGCAGGGAGATGCCAGCCAAGTCTGACATGGCATTCCAATGGCGTTCACGCAGGCCTGGGTTGCAGAGTACCTATGCAATGATACAAAAGACTTGTAGTTTAAGCAATTCTGACTTCTGTTAGTAATAAATGTTGTTCATTTTCTGACCTGCACCATAGGAATGTGCTCCTTGAAATCATCCACCTTAGCCTTTATGGTGGTCACTATGTTCATCACAAGGGGCATGTCACTGAAGCCCTTTTCCAGCTTATATAGAGTGCGCCCATAGTTGCCAACATCAGCTTCTACCTACATGGGTTACCTACCACAACAAAACAATGATTATGAACTTATGAACTTACTCTTAACATTACTGCAATATTATTATATATTATCCTTGTCTTCTTACCCACTCAGGGTACAATTTGGTTTCCACACGAGGCTGACAGACCTCAGCATGAGCTCATAGACATTAAGGAAGGCCTCCTCGTATATTTTGAAGTCAGGTTTAAACTTGACCTCCCTGTCCTCAAGGACCAAAAGGAGAACAAAGCCTGGGTGCTCACTTGCATGGACTGAGCGCTAAGATGGTGGAGAGCAAAACAAAACAAAAACAAGTGCAGCACAGGACTTTATGAAATGATCTTTTCAGCTCAGCTCATTGCATTGCTAAACTGTTATAATATTGAAGCTTACCGGATCTTGGGAAATCAGACATGTGTAGTCCTGCATTGAGTCTATTGCAAGGCTCTGCAGTTGGGAAGTCATAAGAGTTGCTGCACAGTTGAAGAAAGATAGTAGGTTCGCCGGATTGCTTTGGGAAGGCACTAGTAAATACTAGAAGTAAATGTTTTGTACATCGAGAAGCCAGCTGCAAATAAAACCATATTTCAGAGCATATTAGCTAACAGATGTCAGAACACACCCATAAACTGACCATTGCTCTCTCCTCTTTAACATGAAGCAGAGCTATCTCAGCTCTGTGTTATTGCTGAAAAAACTGTTAGGGTTTGAGTTCAGTTTGACGGGCAGGCAACAAAAGGCTAAGATACCACCAAATAAACAAAAGGCAAGGAGTAGAGCTGGACAGGTGGTAAAGAGCTTAACTGAAGAAAGATAGTTTGCAATGTCTGAAAACAGACGTGTTGTATTAGTGTCTCCTGACCTTCTTTCAAAACAAGTCCTTGGTGCTGCTAAGAACCCAATGCGTTGTTTGCCTTTTGCAAAGGTCTATTAGACAAAAGGCAAGCTGAAACAAATCCCCAAAAATCCAAAAGGCAAAAACTGAACTAACACTAACCAACCAACCATGAACAGAGAAAGTGACACTGTAATGCAGGATCAAACAGCAGCACAACACACGACAAACTGACAACGAGGAGACAAGACACAGGCGAAAACAGTCAGTGCAAGGCAACAAGGAAAGAAACACAAGAGGACGTAAAACACACACAGACACAAAAGGAAAACCAGCATTCAAAATCAAACAGGAAGCAGAGGACACAGGAGGAATAAAGCCATGACTAATTAAAAATCAAAAACAGAAACAGTCCTTTTTAAATAAACTCAAACAAAGGAAGCAGACAAAATAAAACAGTGATCATGACAAGAACATTAAGTCCCAATTCCCATAATGCAGCAGCTTTTAATGCAAGTGACCGTTTTTAAAAGATAGAAACGTTTCAAACCTAAACCAACGCACTAGGTCAACAGCATGAAATGTTAACATAAGTCATGCTGCATATATGTCTGTCTTTAATCACATGTGGAGGAGAACAGTTCAGTTTGTTCCTGTTTTATTATCCTGAGATTCAATTTAAGAAGCTATTTTTAAATAGCAACCATTTCCAAATTCATACAATATCTCATATAAACACATAGCTATTAACTTTGAGACCGAGGCAAGCTCTGCTGCTGTGATGTCATGATGTCAACTTACTTTTTCAGGAGGACACCTCTAGCATGATCAACCTGCCGGTTGACTATCTGCTGAAACACAGAGAGCTCAATGGACTCCTCTCTGCAGCGGAACTCCTCTACATCTACCAGACGGAGAGTTCTGCAAGTAGGAAGCAGAGGGTCAAAATCAATGGGGATATATAGGTCTACACCACAGTAATGTTAAAAATGTGAGAATAGCACAGGAGTATCACAATGCACTGAGTAACTGTGAATACAGCTTATAATCAAGATAAGATAAGATCAAACTCCTACATTTATAAGAACCAAATCACATAAAATGAAGTAAATAAAAATGTGTTAGAGCATACTCACTTGTAAGAGACATCCCAAATGTGCATCACCTGCAACATGGTAGGGTTGATAGAATACAGCTTGTTATGCATCCTCTTTCGTGCACGGACAAACCATTGGTTCCATGGTTTTGGCAGTATTTCCACCCTAAAATGAAAGCATAACAAAGCTAATGCACAACAGTCAATTAATGATTCGAACGTTTTCCCATTGCAGCTTATTACGAGTTTGCTTGTACCAAGACAACAAGTTATCCATGTATGGCTCAGTCATTAGAGGCATTGGAAGCAGTGTTTACTATGTATGTGTCCTCTGATCACATCCCCCTGACTTACTCAAGTCTGTGAGGGGGCAGATCTTTTGCTTCCTCCTCGTCACTTTCCTTTAAACCTTCAAATGAATCCTTCACTGCAATCATAAACACAGGAAGCACAAACTGATTCATGTAGGATGCATGTTTGCATCTATTTAAGACTCGTGCTTTTGAGGGTAAGTGAATAAATACAGATTATTGTCTTGATGCTGGTCAAATAGTCATCCTTAATCTCATCCACCAGCAGCTCCATTGTTGTCCTGAAGCTCTGCAGGTGGCAGGGAATCCTTCCTCTAATGGTTTCCAGCCATGTGTCCTGCAGGGGAGCCACATTTACAAGGTCCATCCCTCTTTGGATGTAGAAGTTCAGCCTCTGTTGGAATAGCATTTTGCATCATTGTTAGTGGCAGTATACATTTTATAAGACTGACCTCCTTTGCACACTGTGCCTGCTCTACACAGGCACATCGTCTTGTTTAGCGCTCAATTTAAACCCAGGTCATTACTACAAAACTAATGTACACCAGAGTTACTTTGTTGAATGTAAAAAGGTGAAGACATCTGTACACAACTACAACCACTGAGACCAACACAACACAACAGTCAATAGGCTGCTATATCGGTGCTTAATCTCCATTAATTATGGGCAAAGGCACAGAGGGCTTATGATATAGATACACAGGAACTGATCAGCCTGATGGCCTAAGATATATAGGCTCCTGCATATAGAAACTCTTTCAGCATCGACTTGGTGATAATGTGTTTTTACCATGTTATCTGTGTCGTCTTCCTCCTTCTGCTGGCTGAAATGATAGAAGAACAGAAAAGGTGCAATGACTGTCAGTGTGAAATGAAAATAATTAGTAACTCTATCCTCAGTCGGACATGAAATGAACCCTCGACAGACTCTGAACCGGTTACTTGCCGGATTGTCCTCAGCTGTTCTTGGATATCCATATGCCTTTTATGAAGCTGTGCCTGAGGCTTTCTGTACATGCTGGAACCCCCACGGATCCATGCCGCCCTTCTTCTCTGGGCTTTCTCAAAACTTCTACTGGGTCCACTGCTGCTTCAAGCTGCTTCAGCTCCCCGTGGTTCTTTCTGGTGGAGTGAAGGAGTTTTTCCTTAAGTCATAAGTACAATGTTTGTGTATTGTCTAACTTAATGTAACCACTGAGGAGACCCGAGGAGTTCTGTTCTGCCACCACTGCTTCAGTCCAGAGCCAGAGAGATGTTGTACTCCACCGCTCTGGTTTACAGGGGCTGGCTGTCCTGTCATACTCACTGCAAAACAACATGTGTGTTTATTATGTAACTTTAATGTTTATTTTTTCAAAACAAATTCCAATGAAAGCAAAATGGATAAAACTGTCAGCTGACAGCCTATTATTAGCCTATTATTATTATTATTATTATTAGATAGCCTAGTATTTTTTATATGAAGACAAAATCCACTTCTGTTTTGGCTCAGCTCGCCGTTTATTGACAGTATGGAGGGGCGGGAACAACCTAGCATGGCACAGGCGAATCCATCAGTAGACTGGAAGACAGGGAAGGCACGATTCACACTGTCCCTGTGGACGCACTCAAACGGCGGCTGAGACACAGGGCCAGGGTTTCAGTTAGGGTGCACACAGATAACATACTTATTACTAGCTGCATTAAATACATTTCCCAATTCAATATCAATGTAACATCCATCAATGTACATCAATAAATATAATGTCAAAATAGACCACATACAACATTAATCAATATACATTAACAAACTGTCAGTGGTCATCAGTGTATATTGATATAATGTACATGTTCTGTAATATTGAACCATATTATTTTACACCAGGCATTCCTGTTCCAAAGACCAAACATCCGAGCACACACAGCGACTACAGACCAGTTGCTCTGACTCCACATGTGATGAAGTCTCTGGAGAGGCTGGTCCTGAAACACCTGGTGCTGTTGTGGAACCATCGCTGGACCCCCTGCAGTTTGCTTACCCGCCTGGTATTGGAGTGGAGGACGCCATCATCTACCTGCTGCACAGAGCACACACCTACTTGGAGGAGGCAACACTGTTAGAATCATGGTCTTTGATTTTTGCAGTTTAACAGTCTGAGTCTGTGGTGGAGGGGACGGAGAGGAGGATGCTGAGGAAACTCCTCAGTATTCATAACAACACGTCTCACCCCCTGCAGGACACACTGCTGTCCTACAGGAGCACATTCAGCCGTAGACTGAGACTACGAGGTCTATATTTCTGTTTACTTAGCACCTTATATCTCCAGATTTGTATCCATGTATCATGTATTGTGCTCATACTGTGTACTGTACTCTGATTGGATTATAGTGACACTTATACTCTGATACTCTGTACTTAACTGCATTTAATGTAACTTGATACCTCTGGCACAAGAACTTCCTTCGGGATTAATAAAGTTTTATCTTATCTTAAAACAGTACTCTAATGCACAGTGCTAATATAGGACAACAACAAATTCAATCAGCTTGCATTGACAAAGGTTCTGTCAAGTTGTATGTAACATTCAAAGAGTAACAGGACATTATTGGAGTTATGGACACTTCATTTAAGTTTGCATTATTTGAGAAACGAAGCTTAAAAGCCCATCAATAGTCCGGCTAGGCTAGGCTAGCGGTAGCATTACAATAGCTCGCGGCTAACAAGTCAATGCAAAACAAATGAAGCGGCTAATGCTAACGTTAGCTTCGAACAAACAAACACTCACTGATTCCGCTCCGTAGCTGAACACAAAGCTCCTTTCGCTCCATAGTACGGTCGCGGTGGAGGCTCCTACAAGTCAACATTCAGTACATTTAATAAAAAGCGCTGTCAGCCGAGATTAAGCGAACCGAAAACTTTGAACCCTACCTGCAGCACCGGTGGTCTCCTTCTTCTTCTTCTTCTTCTTCTTCTTCTCCTTCTTCTTCTTCTTCTTCTTCTCCTTCTTCTTCTTCTTCTTCTTCTTCTTCTTCTGCTTCTTCTTCTTCTTCTTCTTCTTCTCCTTCTTCTGCTTCTTCTTCTTCTTCTTCTTCTTCTTCTTCTCCTTCTTCTTCTTCTTCTTCTTCTCCTTCTTCTTCTTCTTCTTCTTCTTCTTCTTCTCCTTCTTCTTCTTCTTCTTCTTCTCCTTCTTCTGCTTCTTCTTCTTCTTCTTCTTCTCCTTCTTCTTCTTCTTCTTCTGCTTCTTCTTCTTCTTCTTCTTCTTCTTCTTCTTCTCCTTCTTCTTCTTCTTCTTCTTCTCCTTCTTCTTCTTCTTCGTGTGGGAGGAGTGTGAGTGGAAGAGTGGAAGAGAGAGTGCGTTTTCTAAACCGTCTTTCTTTCTTATCCTTCTTTTTTTGGTGTTGTATTGTCTTGTTTATTTTTTATGGTGTAGGGTGGATGTAGATTTAGTTTTTGGTGGTTGTGTGAGGTGTTTTTTTTTCACCAGCTAGACTTTGTCTAGCCGGGTGGCCAGGCGAACGCCATGGCACCTGACAATCAAGGTTTGTCAATGCTTACTTGAAAGCATGGTGTTAAAGTGGCAGCAAGCTCTGCGTGCAGTGTGGAGGATGTGGCGCTGGCTGTAGGAGAACTAATCGGGCATACGGCTGTTAAATCTGCTGCACGAATGAACAAAGCCGTGGTTTTGTCGATAAGATCGAACATGTTCAAACACTTGTGGAGACGGGAATCACTGTGAATGGGTTGTTTGAATCAGTGTTGCCTCTGATACAACCAGCAACCAAAGTCACGCTGTCCAATGTCCCTCCTTTCATAAGCGATGACTTCTTATGTAAGGAGCTTTCTCGGCACGGGAAAATCGTATCGCCCATTAAAAAGGTACTGTCGGGATGTAAAGGGACAGTGAGGCCTGGCTGTCTGACAGCAGGGACAGTGAGGCCTGGCTGTCTGACAGCAGGGACAGTGAGGCCTGGCTGTCTGACAGCAGGGACAGTGAGGCCTGGCTGTCTGACAGCAGGGACAGTGAGGCCTGGCTGTCTGACAGCAGTGACGTGTCCCTGACACAGAGATCAGTGCATAAAGAGAGCAACAATTATGCTGTTGAGCTTTTCAAAACCTTTCTGCAAAAAACAAAAGGCTTAAGGGGGGTTAATGTTGGGACTTTCTTTCCAGACCTGGAGATGTTTTATAACTCAGCTAGACTCCATATCAGAAACTACGACGGCGTATTAGGGCCAATGTAAGAAAAAAAAATACTGACCCGGAAGAGGAGGGGGGGGCAATATTCTGAGATTTAAAGTCGTAAATTTACGAGATTTAAAGTCGTAGATTTACGAGAAAAAAAGTCGTAGATTTACGAGATTTAAAGTCGTAAATTTACGAGATTTAAAGTCGTAGATTTACGAGAAACAAAGTCGTAAATTTACGAGATTTAAAGTTGTAGATTTACGAGAAAAAAAGTCGTAAATTTACGAGATTTAAAGTTGTAGATTTACGAGAAACAAAGTCGTAAATTTACGAGAAAAAAAGTCGCAGATTTGCTAGAAAACAATTTAGGAATGTACGAGAAATCCTCATATAGGCTAGACGTTATTGCAGTCATGGTCGATGTGGAAAACCTCATCAAGTTTTATTTTAAAGCTGGGTTCAGCAATGAGGAGATACTTATAAGCTTAGCCCAGATTCATCATGTCATCCTCAGCATCCGGACTTTAAAAAGACACTGCAAGAAACTGGGATTGTTCAGGAGAAAAAATCATACCAGTTTGGATGAAGTCATAGCATTTGTTCACCAGGAGCTGCAACAGACTGGACAGATGCAGGGCTATCGATGGCTACATCAGCGGGCAATACAGATGGGCTACGTGGTGCAGCAAGACACCATACGACAAATTATAAAATTAATTGATCCGCAAGGGGTGAACCTTCGGAAAGCACAGCGGCTCAGGCGCCGGCAGTACAACACCAAAGGACCAAATGCTCTTTGGCACATGGACTCATACGACAAATTAAAACCCTACGGTATAGGGATTAATGGATGCATTGATGGCTTCAGCCGTTTCGTTTTATGGATGGAAGCTTACACTACAAATAGCGACCCCAAGGTTGTGGCAGACTACTACATCCGATGCGTAATGCGTTTGGGAGGGTGTCCGGAAAGGATGCGTGCGGACAAAGGCACTGAAAATGGACATGTTGCCAACATGCAGGTGTTTTTAAGGAGAAACGACACCGACACTTTTGCCAGAGAGAACAGTTTTATTTATGGACGCAGTACGGGGAATCAACGCATTGAATCCTGGTGGGGAATACTAAGAAAACAAAGCATTCAATTCTGGATGAACCTGTTCAAAACCCTCCAAGACAATGGTCACTTCTCTGGAGACTTTTTGGACAAGACCTTAATGCAGTTCTGCTTCCTTGATCTCGTTCAGGTAACACAGCGCTATCATATCAAGCCTTTAATAATAATAGTTTAAAACCTACTCAATACCTAGCAATAAAATAGGTAGAATTTATGCATTGTAATTTGTTTTTTTTTAGTTCTATATGCCACATTTAATCATAGCAATTTATCTCCACCTGCATTACCTCGAGGTTACAGGAACAGTGTACCTATTAAACAACAAAAACAATATAAACCACAACTATCCAACACAACACGTCCATCGTGAGAAAGAACATGATAATTATTATTAATTCACATTGTGTAACCTGCATATAACCCTTTACCGCTAGGTGGTGCTACAGCACCTTCAGCATCCATACTTGAGTCACTGTAATACAACACCCAATACTTCATACCATCTCACATATAATAATGGTTCTGATTTGTATTTTCTGTTGCAGAAAGAACTGGATGAAGTGGTGCAAACATGGAATATTCACAAGATCCGACCCAGGCCAGGCCAAGATGTGCATGGAGGTCGTCCAGCTCTCATGTACACAGTCCCACAGCTGTATGGTGCCGATGACAAACTAAAAACTGTGGACTCTGAGGAAGTGGCCGTATGCAAGGATGAGTGCACACCCAAGGGTCCCTTCCCATGTGATGAGACTGTGTTTGAGCTCTGTGTACTACTTATGCAGGAGAACGGATGGGATGCTCCTACCGATGCTTTTGAAGCTGCAGAACTATACACTTCACTCAGAACAGAGATACTTCAAAATATCTAAAATAGCTTATTACTCCCTCAGTTTTAAGCTACTTTGTACATGTCTTGTCATGTTGCTGATTTACTATTGTATTATTACTGTATTATTATTGTATTATTTGTTCTAAGTCTAAATATATTCAAAGGGGCAATTCAATAACAATGGACATTAACTCCTCAAAATGTTATAGTTGTATATAGCAGAGACATTGGGACATTAGTTTTGGAGTACATAACTGATAATTAATGAAAGTGTGTGCTGTGGTTATGTATGTAACAAGGTCACACCAAGCTGTGAGTAGCTTATACAATACTATATAAACTATGTAGGTTAGTTATCAATAGCTAATACTTGTTTCCCTTTCCCCCTCCTGACTCCACCTCCACCACTACAACCTATTTTTTTCTTGAAAAGTTAGATATCGCTTACTAATTTTACACAATGTCATTAAGATGTGGATAAACTACTTTTTCAAAATTTTTGGTTGATAGAATACAATTTTCAACACAGTCTCTGCAAAGATTTATTAAACATAACGTGTAAACAAAACTTGTGTGTTGCACATTCATTTTATAATAATGGAATAAGAGTAAATATTTTTGAACATGGATAGAAAACATGGTAATATAGCTACACGTCTAACTGTGCATTCTACCATCACCCTTGGCCCTCATGAAAAAAATATATAAAATATAAATAGCACAGCTTGAAAAAGCGTGTGCCCACAGCATTACATCAGGGCCAGCTTATGTATGTACCAATGTCAGAACTGTTAATAAAAACATTCTTAATTTCTGAATACAGTATTTGCAATGCAAATTTTACATCTTTAAACATTAAAGAACATAACTCACAAAACACTTGCATTTGCCATCAATACATCCAAAACACTGGACCTCAAAAGCTCCAACTGCTTTTTTTAGTTGACTAAAATATCTCTAACTTGATGGGGATGGAACTCTGGTAAAATGTTTTTGTTACATGTTATGTTACAGCACATAACTGTATAGCATACAATATTTCAGAGGGTAACTCCTTGGAAATAACAGCTCTGCCAAATGTTTCCATAGTAAAACCAACTTCATTTTGTGAAACATTTAACTTTTTGTTTGGCTGAAAGAAAAATTGTCAACTCTTCCACAGCCTTGTAGCACTGTGGTACATGACAGAAGACAACATAGTTAAGCAAGGGCTACACTATGTCCATAATCCAGATGTTGCTGTCAAACACTGCATTGAACTCAGAACGGAAGTCTGGGAAGTTGTCATAAGAGTCAGCCAGCTCTAGGACGCATCCACATGTGTGTGCAACAGGCCTTCTTGTGAATTTTGACATTGCTGAAAACATAATCTCAATTCTGTCACATGTCATCACATCACTTCCTGTGGCAAAGCGTAGAAACTTGCCAAGTTTGTCTTCATCCAACTCTCTGAGATACCTTTTAAGGTGGTTCTGTACCTCCCTTTGCCGTGGCGTCATCATCGCAGGGAACTGCAGGAGTCCCTGGACTTTCTTTGGAGTTGGTTTAAGGCTGCTACACATCTCGGCAAGCTCATGATGGTTAAGGGTGATATTTGGCTGTATCACCTCCCTCCAGCAATCAATAACATACATTGGCTTTTGCACAAGCTCTTTGTGTGCAATCTCCATAAGGATGTCTTTTAGTCTGTCAGGTGTGACTCTTGTTCGACATTCATAATTCTCAAGGACATCCAGCAGCTCATCCATATCCACAGAAGAAAAATCATCAAGAGCTTTCTTGAGGATGTCATGATCTTGGCAACTCACAAAATGCAAGAAAGTTTCAAGTAGGTTACTGCACACAGCTCCATACAAAATCTCCTCCAAAAGAGGAAGAGCCAGCTTAACTGGCAGGTACTGGCATGTTTGATAACCTACAACCAGAACTCTTCCAATGGCCTTCCAAGTTTCACAGTTGAAGTCATGCCTGATGAAAGGGACTTTTACAGATGTTCCTACTGTACAACGCTCATAAAATTCCTGCCAGAAAGAACAATACACATCTCTAACAACCCCTGAGCCAACACCACGTTCCTCTGTATTATCAGGGAGTAGCCGTTTTATAATCAAAGGTTGTCCCAGCACTGCTGGATCCATGAATCCACAGATCATTTCATCAAGGCATTTGCCATGGTGTATGTTTATTACCTTTGGAGCTGTGGTTCTTGATGTGGTATGTGGTAGTTGTAGCGGCGCATCACTGGATTCAAGTGATACTGAGGGCTGTTCTGGAGGAGCATCATGTGCCAGTGATGGTGGCTGTTGCAGGAGACTATCACTGGAAACATCTGATGTGCTGGGTGGCTGTTGAAGCATGACCTCAAAGTTAAATGGTTCAGTGTCATCATGGTAACTTGGATGCTCACTGCCACCTGGACCAAATGTAACTTCATCATCAAGAACATTGAGTATGAGGTTATTTTCTGAATTATTTTGCAGTATTAAATTTGCCACAGTATAGTGATCAGTGATGAGTTGAGAACCTAGAGTATTATAGGTGTCAATGACAGGCAATGACACATACAGTTTGCCCTCTTCTATGGCACTATTAAAAGTGTCATCTTCATTACATAAATCATCCTCTCTCTCTTGCTCTGTGACATCAGCATCCAGCAGTAGACTGTCTGGATATTCATCATCATCATTATCATTTATCACTACTACCTCATCACCTTCTGTTGATTCTGTGACACTTGTGGCACTCTTATTCTGGAATTCCTCCTTGGGGAAAGTAGCAACATAGAAGCGTAACCTGGGCATGCAGAGAGCATCGTAGATAAAGCCGATGGTCACATTCTCACGGATTGGATTGTGTTTGTAATCCCACAATTCAAAGTTGAAATGTGTTGCATGGCCTTTTGTTGATGTTCCTTTTGGAAAGAAGAAATTCTTTCCTTTTTCTAGGACAGTATCCATACTACATTCCACATCAAGAAGTACTGTCCTTGTGCCCCCTCCTTGTTTTGCTCTCACTTGTTTTACTTGTTCATTCTCACCATGCAACCACCCTATTTCAATTTTGCGATGAGTAGCTCTCGCTGTCTTTTTTGACGTAAGTAGGGATGTAATGTCTGTCTCATCTTCAGGTTTACGCTTTTCTGCTTCTTTTCTCAACTGGAGCTTTGCCCGGAGCTTTTCAAAAAGGCCCATCTTCTGTTTATGGAGTGGTGTTTGGTTTTTGCAGAAATTCATCAATGCCAGCCGATCCCCATATGAGGAAATGTATTTGGCCAGATCCCCATCCTCCATAAGAGTGATGACATCTTTGTCAATCTGTTAAATAAACAAATATTAGTTACTTATTATGAAGACAAATATTAATCAAATATGTTGACATAAAATGATGACAGCCCTTAATGGCTTTTCATTGTTAGGTTATAATATACACACCAATTTTCTGATGTTGCATTTTTACTGTTAATGACCTTAGGTTGTAGAAGTCACAAGTGAATGCAGCTTTTATCTTAGCCATAGTAGTACCTTATCCTCCTCCAGGCGGCTTATTACATCTTCAGCAACTCTGCGTTGTCGTAAGAAATCTGACACTGTGATGACTTGTGGCAATGCTGTGAAGAAGATAACACCGTGATAAAAACGTAAGCCCTGAAACAGTTGCATTTTATCCAGTTTACATTTCATATAAACTTTGTCTGGTATGATGTTGAGAGGCCCAGCTGGATCCAGCTGATTTGGGAGAATAGACTAAAGGAATACTACACAATATTCTTATTATCTGCATTGGCAATGATTTTATGCGTTTTCATTTCTGGTTTGCTTTAATAGCCTACTTTGGCCCAGCACCTTTACATTTCTTTAACATCTGCAGAGGCTAGCAAAGTTCACTCGTGACTCACAGCTATGTAAATCGCTAACTCGGCTGCACAAACTATAGTATTAAAACCTGATTCAATGGCCAATTGTGCATAATGTAGCGTTCGTTTGGCCGAGAGTCAACAGAAATGTTAGCATTTACTACAGACTTTGCTAAAAACAAACTAACCTAAAGAAATGACAGGAGGCTAGCAACTTTAGGCTACGCTTTTCCGAGTAGTTATTTTGACTGTGCAAAGTTGAATATCTAGCGAGCAAGATATGACAGCAGGTTATCTAAGACTTAGTAATTTCATTTGGCTGTAAATGAAATTAGTAGGTCAGCCTGTAGCCAAACTCACCTGGCGCCATGGTCCATGGGTCCTCTGCACCTTCTGCACCTTCGTGTGACCAAGATGACGCCATCGAAACGCGCCGTGAGCCGTTGACCAAGAACAACCGATGCAAATTTACGACTTTTTTTCTCGTAAATTTACGACTTTGTTTCTCGTAAATCTACGACTTTAAATCTCGTAAATCTACGACTTTAAATCTCGTAAATTTACGACTTTTTTTCTCGTAAATCTACGACTTTAAATCTCGTAAATTTACGACTTTGTTTCTCGTAAATCTACGACTTTAAATCTCGTAAATTTACGACTTTAAATCTCGTAAATCTACGACTTTTTTTCTCGTAAATCTACGACTTTAAATCTCGTAAATTTACGACTTTAAATCTCAGAATATTGCCCCCCCCTCCTCTTCCGGGTCAGTATTTTTTTTTCTTACATTGGCCCTAATACGCCGTCGTACAGAAACAATGAGTTCACTGATCAGGAGAAATTCAGGCTAAAAAAAGCTATGATGAAAGTTAGAAAATTAATTCTTTAGAATGATGAACAAAAAGATGGTCAGTACTCTTTTTTATGTACTCCTTATTTCAATTCTCTCAACAATAATGAACAGTTTTGGGAGTTTAAATCTAAATGGAGCAAGAGAGGCAAAAAAAGAGCTGTGTTGTTTGAAATGGTCAAGTTAAAGCACATTGATGTAGTTTTTCTACAAGAGACACACAGTGACTGTAACAATGAAGTAGATTGGCACAGAGAATGGCAAGGACAAGTCATTTTAAGCCATCACACTACCCTCAGTGCTGGTGTGGGCTTTTTGTTCTCCCAAGCTTTTGCCCCAACATCTTTAGAAACTGAACATTTTGTCCAAGGGAGGTGTCTCTGTGTGAAGGCTCGGTTTGATCATTTTAGTGTTGTTTTTATTAATGTATATGCTCCCAACAATGGTGTAGAGAGGAAACTTTTTTTAGGAAAACTTAAGGACATATTAAATAGCTACGGGTCAGCTGATTATTTATTTTTAGGTGGGGATTTTAATTGCACTGAAAATGAGTTACTAGACCGCAATCATTCAGAGCCCCATCCAGTCTCTCAGCATGCTTTGAAACAGTTGGTGTACTCTCATGGCCTGGTGGATGTGTGGAGAAGGATGCACACAAGCTCTATGCAGTTTACATGGTCTTAAGATAAGAGATAAGATAAGATAAGATAAGATAAAACTTTATTAATCCCGAAGGAAATTCTTGTGCCAGAGGTATTAAGTTACATTAAATGCAGTTAAGTACAGAGTATAAGTATAAGTGTCACTATAATCCAAAAAGAGTACAGTACGCGGTATGAGCACAATATATGATACATGGATACAAATATGGAGATGTAAGGTGCTAAGTAAACATAATATAGGAATGACAGTGATGCCTGACATGATTATCTAGCGCTTCTCCCTACAGAAAGGGGAGGAGTTATACAGTCTGATGGCCACTGGCAGGAAGGACCTCCTGTGGCGTTCTGTGCTGCTCCTCGGTAGTCTCAGTCTACCACTGAATGTGCTCCTGTAGGACAGCAGTGTGTCCTGCAGGGGGTGAGACGTGTTGTTACGAATACTGAGGAGTTTCCTCAGCATCCTCCTCTCCGTCACCTCCACCACAGACTCCAGCTCCACTCCCAGCACCGAGCCAGCCTTCCTAATGAGCTTGTTGAGTCTGTTGGTGTCGGCCGCCTTCATCCTGCTGCCCCAGCACACTACAGCGTAGAAGATGACGCTGGAGACCACCGAGTGGTAAAACATCTGCAGCATGGTCTGGCAGACGTTAAAGGACCTGAGTCTCCTCAGTAGATACAGGCGACTCTGTCCCTTCCTGTATATTGCCTCTGCGTTTGTGGACCAGTCCAGTTTGTGGTCAATGTGGACACCCAGGTATTTGTAGCTGTCCACAATGTCCACGTTGGTACCCTTGATGCTGACCGGGTTAGGGAGTGTCTGGTGCTTCCTGAAGTCCACCACCAGCTCTCTTGTCTTTGTGACATTCAGCTGCAGGTGGTTCTGTCCGCACCACTCCACAAAGCTGTCCACCACACTCATATACTCCGCCTCCCGACCTCTGCTGGTACAGCCCACAATGGCAGAGTCATCCGAGAACTTCTGCAGGTGGCAGGACTGTGAGCAGTGTCTGAAGTCCGATGTATAGAGTGTGAACAGGAATGGAGACAGTACCGTGCCCTGGGGTGCCCCCGTGCTGCTCACTATCGTGTCCGAGACGGTGTTCCTCAGCCTCACGAATTGTGGTCGACCTGTAAGATAGTTAGTGATCCAGGTGACCAGTGGGGTCTCTACCTGCATGTCCAGGAGCTTCCTATTCAAAAGGGCAGGCTGCACGGTGTTAAACGCACTGGAAAAATCAAAGAACATGATTCTAACAGTGTTACCTGCCTCCTCCAAGTAGGTGTGTGCTCTGTGCAGCAGGTAGATGATGGTGTCCTCCACTCCAATACGGGGCTGGTAAGCAAACTGCAGGGGGTCCAGCGATGGTTCCACAACAGCACGCAGGTGTTTCAGGACCAGCCTCTCCAGAGACTTCATCACATGTGAAGTCAGAGCAACTGGTCTGTAGTCGCTGTGTGTGCTTGGATGTTTGGTCTTGGGCACAGGAACAAGGCATGTTGTCTTCCACAGGGCAGGGACAGTCATCAGGCTCAGACTCAGGGAGAAGATGTGCTGGAAGACCCCACACAGCTGTGTGGCGCAGTCCCTGAGTACTCTGGGGCTGAGTCCGTCCGGTCCTGCAGCTTTTCCCGGTCGTAGTCGACTGAACTCCCTCCTCACATCTTCTGTGGTGATGGCAACTGTGGACACAGAAGAGCAGAGAGAGAGATCTGATGGGGGAGGGTGGGGGGTTGTTAATGGAAGGTGGGGTAAGGGGGGCAGGGTGATGTTATTGATGGGAAGGTGAAACTGGTTAGTATGGTTAGGGGGAGGGGGAGGAGGAGGTACATTGTTGTTATTGACAGGTGTTAATGGTGCATCACAGGGAGGGGGAGGGGGAGGGTGGTCAGGGAGTGGACTATCAAACCTGTTGAAAAACAGGTTCAGCTGGTTGGCCTCCTGCAGATCTCCATCCATCAGCTGGTCAGAGATCCTATTGTGGCCGGTGATGGTTCGCATGCCACTCCATACCTCCCTCAAGTTGTTCCGGGCAAGTTGGCTCTCCAGCTTCCTCCTGTAGCTCTCCTTGCCCTCCCTGAGCTGCTACAAGGTCTCTACTCATTATAGCCAGTATACTACTGTCCATTGTCTTTGTGGCTGCCCTTCGGATCTTTTCATCAGCTCGCAGTTCTCTACACTGTACCAATGGCTCTTCTATTTTGTCTACTTTTACACATTTGCCAGTTTTCTGACACAATATGCACTTGTCAAAAGTCATAGATTCTAAGTCGTGGTTCTAAATGCTCTCTTACATTCTTTCTCCTCACTACAACCACTAGCACATTGTTTTTCTTTTTTAAGAATGCCATCAAGAAGTTTCTTCATAGTGAAGATATTACAACACTTCCTGTGGTAGTAGAGTGAAGGATTCTGACCCTCAGGAAGGTCTTCCAATATTTCTAAAACCGGTGTGTGATTCTGTATCTGAGCTGCCCTGAGCAGAGTTTTCCAAGAGTCAACTCCTTGAAGTGAAATAAACTTGTCTTTGTCATCAGAGTAGTGGATGATGCATTCCATTTTTCGTTGCTTTGGATCTGGACCGTTATTTACTTGCTTAGTGGCCATGATAATTCAGTTAACTAGAAACAGAAACCATAATACTATGTACATTAACAGCTTACTTGATTTTGATATATTTACAAAACTGTAATTAAAAATCACCACGACTGCTTACCTCATTATGTCATGAGACATTACCTTACGCAGGAGCCTAGGATGATGTGTTCACCCTGTTTTAGTGCAAAGGTGGTGTTGCAAGAATCTTGCCAGTGCAAATACTGTACTTCATACAGATTAAACAGACTACCAAATGTAGTAATATATCAGATATATTAATACAATTATTTATTTAGGTTGTATAGTTGTAACCTCACTGTGAGCTAAATGATTATTCTATATTGCCACTGAGTTGAAGACATGCATAAAATGAGTGTAATCTCACTGAATCTGGTCTGCTTACTGTTTGGTCTGCTTTCTTAGAATAACTGTCCACCTGACATAAGCCCCTCAGAATGAGATAATATGGGTAAATTATACATTTCCTGAATCCTTAAGGCTGTTCCATACTCCGTGAGACAAAGAGCGGAGAACGCGCTCCACGGGTGGTAAGAGATAAATAAAAAAGGTCTTTTCCGCACTGAGGTACCATACTCCACGAGACGTGTGTGTGTGCAGAACTCCTCATACGGCCTGCCCACTAAACTATAAGGAAAGACTTTACTGAGTTTTTTAACACACCACAAGACTTGTGGTGTGTGGTGTGTGCCATGGCAAGAGGGCATTATACAGAGAGGTTGCCTGCAACAGCGTGAGATGTCTGGCGATGAGTTGTGAGAATGCGACATTAAAAGTAACAATAGCAAAGATTCAGTGTTTGTGCCTTCATGACCACATTTGCACATCTACTGTGTTCCAATGTGCCTGCGATACTTCAAACTGTCCGGTGATGAGCTGTGAAGATGCGACATTAAAAGTAACAATAGCAAAGATATACAGACATTGTTAACGAGCCTATTATGCCCGGGTATGTAGGAGTATATAGAATGGTAATAACAGTCACCATCTGGTATGTGTGAATGGCTGTCTGGAGTTATTGGTGACAAATCACCCTGACTTGCCTTTCTTTCTTTCTTTTATTGCTCATCATTCAAAACCGGTATGGTCTTATCTAAATCTGTTAAATCAGTGCTGTTTATACACCTACCTATATACCTGGAGAGGCTCTTGCGCTTCTCCACTTTCATCATGCCCACAATAAACTCCGACCAATCACAGCATGGTTGCCGCACAGCCTTGAAAGACAAAGTTCGTGGGCGTAACGTCTGCACGGGGGAAAAAGTTCTTTGTCTCGCGGAGTATGGATCCAGCTTTAGAGTCGTGCCAGTGTTGCAATGTTTGTATTTTGTATCTCTCATGCTTCCTGATGCCACAGGACAAAAAGACAAGAGATGATTTAGGCCAGGGGAGTCAAACGTACAGGCTTAGGCCCGCAAACAGGTTTAATCCGGCCCCCGAGATGATTTTGTAAGTAAAAATAAGCTGCAATTTTTCAATAAAAGAAACCGCCGTTCCAATTGTGTCCACCGGATGGCGTAATACCGGGGCAGAGCAAGTAGGTCAAGCAAGTGCAGCCAGTCTGGATGAGCTACTTTGTTTTGCCTGCAATATTTATTATGGCTTCTACTTTTCCGTGCTTTGGCACCCTCTTTGTCCCAACATGTCTCTGTCAAAAAAAGAGAAAAGTGGACGCAGATTGCAGAGTGTTCCAAGAAAAAGGGTCATCCTCCTATTTATTCATGGAAGTGAATGGAAAAGCTGTATGGTTGGTGTGTTCACAGCATGTTGCAGTGCACTATGTGAGTCTTCATGCCGACAAATATGACAGCTTTCAAGGACAGTGGAGAAGAGAGAAGGTGAATGAATTGTTGAAAAAACAGCAGTCTGCGTTTACTCACAGCCGCGACATCAGTGACGCTGCAGTTAAAGCTAGCTACCTCAGTGCTAATGAAATCGCAATGGCTTCAAAACCATTTAACGAGGGCGAATTTGTAAAACATGTATGATGAAGGCAGTGGCGATTGTGTGCCCTGTGTGAAGTATACAAGGTTATTTACGCAATGACATGATACAGACCACGTATGTATTTGATTATATAAGCTTACACTTAGAGAAAAACACATCTATAACTCTTACAGAGAGTTAGGGAGGATGTTTACATTACTGGAGCCCTTTTTCTGGTGAAGGTGGAAGTAAGATAAATCATCCAACATAGGAGGGAAACAGAGTGTTTCACAGTCATAAATAACATTATTATAATTAGTAGGTGGAGATAAAAGGGCAACGTGTCCCAATATGGGAATACCAACGAGGGTCTTGAAGAACTGTTTATCTATTATGCAAATGTAACTCAACTTTCAATAAAACAAGCCTGTGTCCAGGGAAGGGGCAGAACACGTATGGACGGGAGTGAAGCAGACTGAAAGGCCTGTGTTCACGGTGTTCTCCCTTTGCAAAAGGCGAAACTACAAAACCCAGGGTATTTTCTTTCACTCAATGTTCTGAATACAGGAGACGGAATCTGACAATCCGGGGTGACCAGGGAAGGTCACGACAATGTCCTACTCGAGCACTGTGTCAGAGAGTGATAAGAGAAGATAAGATAAGATAAACAGTGGAGACTGCGACCTGAACGCAGCGCCTTGGACCGCTCGGCCATCCTGACATGAACAGCGTGCTGTCCACAACAAGTTTGGAAAAGCTCAAGGATGAACACTTAATAAACAATCTGAAATCTTCACTGACACTGATGTGGACAGACTGAGAGTGTGTCTGTCTATGCTATCTCAACAAGTCTTGAGCCAGAGATGAGATTTTTCATCTGGTCACCACATGATGAATCATTCTGACTATTGTAGTACCTTGAGATCTGCCTTTCCCAGGTGTTTTGTCCTTAAGGTGAAGCAGTCTCTGCCTCAGGGTGAAACTGGGTTTGAAATGTGCTGGGACGTTTTATCCTTTGCCTCCTCATTGCACACCAGTTGTTCTCGGCCCAGCAATTTTAAAATTACAGTTTTTGTGTCAGATGGACTGTGCCAGGGTTTGGTCCTCAGACATGGAGGGGCATAAAGTGATCTTGGAGATGAAAAGAACCGTTGTTGGCAGGATTCGAACCTGCGCGGGGAAACCCCAACGGATTTCAAGTCTGACAGAAGAGTCTGACAACCCAGGTTGGTTCTGTCCATGAGTGCATGGTCTTGTCCAGGTTGTCCTGTCCAGTTTGGTGTTGGTGCTCCTTTACTTGTTTCCATTTCATTCGAAGGTAAATCTGCGCCGACCAGAGCCTGCGTTTGACAGACAGCTATCACAGAAAGTTAAGTCAAAGTCAAAATTCCAGAAGTTCCAGAAATCTAGAATAAGTGGCAGCATTCCAGTATAGACATCAGTATTCCAGAATGATAGGCAGAATTCCCTGCTCTCACTAATTTTAATTAATTTAATTTGAATTAATTGCTGCTCTCACTGACACTTCTATCAGCAGTATTACTACACAGCTGGCTGCATGGCAGTGAATGACATGCTGATTACAAACACAAGTCCACTGTGATGGTTCACTTAGACAGGCACTGAAATGTTCTTCTTTGTGGAGCCTCTTCCAAACCGTGATCTGACAACTACTAAACATCCAAGACATGAACAATAATAATCAACCTTTCATTCATGTTAGGCTGAAAACACATCAGAAGAGTCTTCGTCACTTTGTGAGATCAGTGAGGAAGAGTATGTTCCTCAAACAGAAAGTGAGACTTCAGTACATGTCAGACAGCACAAGAGAAGCAGAAAGACTGATGTGAAGCATCAAGGTATCATGCTGAAGGTTAGTTCATACTTTTAGACCTTCCTCACTTTGTGAGGCCTCAAACAGTCTTTATGCTGCTAAATATTGTATTAGACAAATGGAAAAGAATCACTGTTGTGCTAATATCACAGATGGATAGTATCTCCATCACAGTCTAATATAATGTTGTGGTCCAGGTGCTCCTAAAGCTGTCAGAAGATGCCATGTTTCAGTGTCTCCTTACAGGCACACAGGTCAAATGAACAGTAACACTTTGGATTTGTGGGATCAACAACTCAAACTGCAGCAAACACACAAACAATGTCTCATTGTAGTAAGTTAGTCAATCAGCTACAAGCTGAATGTCTGTCCTGACCTGGACACATAAAACTTCTGTCTATGCACACAATTTACAGCCATAATCCGGTGAGGACAGTTGTGTGTCTTTCCACTCTCATTGTTGTACAGTAAGACGCATGAGCTCAGGACATTTTCAGCAGTACATTTGCTCTGTTCTAGTTCACCATTTGTCTGGCTCTCTGCTTATGTTCTGCTTTGATTCCAAATACAAACATTTTCAATGTATATGCTGCACTAATCTCAAACATTCTGTTCAGAAATAAACAAATGCATCTTCATTTCACAGTCACACATGTAACCAACTTAACCTCATAACTTCATATAAGCGTACTTACTCTCTGGTTATGAGTCTAGCTTTAAGGTAACACAGACAACATGGAATTAGCGTCTGTTAGCAACATGCTAATACATGTTTCTCTCACTTTGTGAACACTCGTAAACATAAACAAATCTAACAACACTGTCTGCAGTCACTTAAGATACTAACAGAACAGATGACCAGAACCACTGATGACCTGGTTACCATGGTAACTGTCAGTGGCTGGATATATGAGGCAGCAAGAGAACATTTGTGTGTCTAACATGGACTGAGGGTCATGGTCTGGGTACTTCCTGGTTGTTGTTGTTGGTCTTTTTCTCCTTCTTTGTGTGTGTGAGTGAAGGGGTGAATGTTTACTGCTGTATTAGCTGCAGTACTATTCATGAAAGGATCTGATTCTTCAGCATTGAGCTGTGTGAGTGCTGCTATCAGGAAATCAGAGTTAAACAGTGAGAGCAGAAATCCCCCAGAGGGCTGGACCTGACTGCTGTCCTGATAAAGACATGAGCAGAGACATGAGGAGGACTGTCTGGAGGACACACAGAGTGGACATGGGTCACAGAGTGCTGCTGCTGTTTGTGTCTCTGCAGCATGGGCAGCTGCTCCTGCTCCACTCGTCACCGGCTGATTGTTCACACCTGTGATCAGTCATCAGCCAATCCTGCTGCAGCTTCCATCTAGTATATGTGTCCAATGGAAGCTGAGCAACATGTCAGCTACACACATAGAAACACTACACATAGTTTGTCATATAAATAACATGGATTGAATCATGTTGTACAGTCAATGGAAACAAAAGCACTGAGAGTGGTGCTGGTAGTGCAGCAGTGGATGGAGGCTGAAGTGCTGCCACCTAGTGTCAATATTTGGTATTAACTCTGACTACATATTCCACCTTTAACTCTCTGCCATATATACTGTGCCATGTGTGAAGTGATAATAAAATGTGAATGTGAATTTATTGTAAAGAACTTTACTTATTATCCCTGTTATAAGTGAGCAGTGTGTGTGTGTGTTTGATGGAGTGTGTAATGTCTGCTCAGTGTTACTGATGCTGCTGTGTGTGATCTGAAAACTGATCAAACTGTGATGTGTCTGATGCTGACAGAAGAATCAGAGGTCAGACAGTCGGATCCTCCTCTGTGACACCTTTAACATCATATCAGAAATCTCTGTCTGCTTCTGGTACATGCAGCTGATCACCAGCAGGGGGCTCACTGCTTTGCTGTCACTCAGTGTAACAATGGAACTGTTAGAATGATGGTGCGGCTCACACAGGTGTGTGTGGTTGAGGTTAATCAGTGCAACAATGTCAGCTTCTCTCTACAGACTGTGAGACTGAAGACAGGAGGAGGCAGAAATGTCACTGTGTGGATGTCAGCTGCCAGAAAACACCACAGAAGAAGAAGAAGAGGCAGAGGAAGAAGAAGAACAGAGAGGGGAAAGTGTTTGTGGTGACAGTGGATTGGAGTAAAGCTCAGCTGCTACAACAGAACAGTTTGTGAACACATGTGTAGCCACCAAAACTACACCTGGTACAACAAAGGATCACAGTGAGTGGAGGACCAAGGCTGGAACCAGAGGACCAGAGCTGAGCTCTGGAGGCCAGAGAAGTCCTCCTGATTGAAGCTGAAATGAAACAGTCAAGATGTGAGTGAAGTCCAGACTTTCTGCTTTAATTCAAGTGTTTGGACAAAAGTGTGGCATTAACCATTCGGGAGCTGTAGACATTTTCATACACACACATTTCTGCTGGCTCATATATAATGGAACAAAGGGCTGACAAGCAGCTGCATGTCCAGGTGAGTCCTGTTCCTGGTTCCTCCATGACTAATCCAGCAGATCAAAGTCCTGGAGGTGGTTCTGAGTGCTACATTTACATTTGGTAGCTGTTCACTGGAGCTCTGAACCCTTCATCAGGTGTGCCGTGTGGAATGATCCCATCACACTTCATCGGTATGAAGCGTGTTATGAGTTATGGTAAATACTTACATCTATGCCAGCCACTTGTGTGGCAACATGTCGTTCCCAATCTCATATTCATGCAGCCATATTGTGTTCTATATACAGCTATACAGTTATATCTCATTTTAGGAAGGTATGGTAAGTTTTTCTTGATATTTCAGCTAATTTTGAGGTAAAAAGACCAGAAACAGATGAAAACGTTTTATAATAAATCCCAGTGCAGCAACAAGACTTATTATAAGAGTAAGGACCATTCACACAACTCCTCAATTTAAGAAAACTAAACAAGAACAATGAACCACTTTTATTATTTTATTTCGTTGCAGGCCAATCTGTACCTGACAGAATTGGTTCATATCCCAGCATCTTATTAAAATGACAGCAGACTGGTCATAGAACATACAAATAATACAAATAACCATGCTGTAAATGTGCATTGTCCACAAACAGAACAAAATGACCCAAAATGGCAAAAAATGAAATGACCCTTGCTTCACTGCACCTGAATCACAATGTAGCAAAGAACATGCTTGTTCAGTATACTGCAGCATCAGCATTGACTGACTGTTGATCTGCTGTTTCAGATTAGTGTTACTGTTATTTTCATACAGAAAGAACAATCACGAAACAACGAAAACCACCGAGGCAAACCGATTAAAAACTGCCACCTGTTACAGCCTCTCAGATGAGGCTCTGTGTAGCCCAGCACAGCTGCCAGGTATATTTTGTGGGGGACATGTCACATCCTTGTGAGTAGAACTATAACAGGGAGTGGAATCTAACAGATCCTCAGATGTTATGAGTTCAGTTGCTTGTGCCATGTTTGGCCTCTCTATTGAATATGCCATGTAATTTCTATCATAGCAGACAGTATTATGCTGCTGCAGCTCAAAACAATATAACCACCAGTTAATTACATAGAGTTGCTCACGAGTCCAAACTCAGGTAAATCACTGGAATTAACAGCAGTTACAAGTAATGTCTTCTCCTATATATTTATTACCATTTCGATGAATCCATTTCAACAGACACTGCATTGTTTGTGTCATCATTTCGAGGAAAGCCCTTGTTTTTCTTTCCAATATGACATGCTGCGTATTTCTGAAGTTGAGTCCCGAGCACACTCATTGAAAAACATGGGTGTTCAGGATGACTTACATTTTGACAACACTCATACATTTGATTTATGCCTTACTAAAGACCTTTGCAGCCCCACTGTTTGAAAAACAATGTATTGATTCAAACCTCATGCACATGTGACGGACCATCGGTCCCAGGAGTTCTATCTGCGATGGAGCATGAATCAGATATAAATATTGTTATCAGGGAAAAGACATTTCAGATGTTTAAATGCTGTTCAGTCTCTTTAACCTGCTAATGTCTGTAGACCAATGACAGGAGCAAACAACATCTGAACACTTTCTATGAGTTCAAGGATGAATTTGTAGTACTCAGTATCTGTAGCTGTATCAATAATAAATGAACAGTCATTGGGCCTGAGGATTGCTTCAGTTTACTGTCACTTGAAGCTAATGTGCTGTAAGCTATAGGGCTTGGTTTGTCTCTGACATCAAGCGGAGAGTAGGGAAATCCAGTAATGCAGTATTGAGGGCATCCAAGTCTAGTTGACCTAAAGAACTGAATGTTTTAACACACACTTTATTTCTAATGGAGCAATGCCTTCAAGAATTACATGCATCATATCCTGAGGTGTTTGTTCAATCAAGTTAAAGGCTGGAAATTCTACCAGCTTGCTCTTCCTGTTGATGCCAATGTAGTCTTTAAACTGTTCCTAAGATCCTCTGTATTTGCTTCTCAATGTCACTGCACTGCCGAACATGTCTTTCTAGTGTCCTTAGTTCAAAGTTGTCTTGGTCAAAATACATTTGCGTGTCCTTAAATGAACATTCACACTGCCGGCACTTACTCTAGGCGAAACCAACAGCCTCTTTAAATCCACAAAGCTCATGTTGTGCTAAGGTGTCTCCACATATCGACACTAATGCTCCAGATATTTCACGTTCACCAGCTGCAGTCTGAATATTAACACCATCATATAGCATTTCAAGTCCTCATACAACCTGCCCAAAATTCCATCCAAGGCTCTGGCTGCCGGAGGATACGATGTGGAGGCCATCAAGAGCCTGGTGGCTAAAGGGACCCTGGTCCAGACCATGTTCACTGTTGTTGGCAGAAAAGTCAGAGAAGCAACAAACTGCTGTCTTACATTCATCCTCAGCTCTATGCTCTAAGAGTCTGAGAATATGTGGTTTCCTTTGTTTACAGTGGTGCATGTCATGTGACTTTACTTATGCAACATGTATGATAATGTTCTGTCTCCTCTCATTTCCAGACGTGCAGCCAAAAACATGTGCAGTGATGATATGTGACGGTATCATCATGGTCTCAGATGAGAAGAGCTGAGTGTGTCTGTTCTGATCTGTGGATGCTTGTGTCTCTTCTTCCCCTGTAGTTTTCTGCTTGTTGCTCCGTCACACGCCCTCTGCTGGTGAGCCGCGTCATTACACACAACGTCATGTAATGAGGCGAATTTATAACTTTTGACTTTATGTGGAGAGGGATTGATTTTGGAATGAGGAGGCTGCAACCTGCGATTGCACCACTAGATGTCAGCGTTTCACAGCATTGGTGGGTTCAGTGGTAGAATTCTCGCCTGCCACGCGGGAGGCCCAGGTTCGGTTCCCGGCAATGCAATGACTTTTAACTGAGGAACATGTGAGGGGACATATATTCACCTTCACATCTATGCTGTTGTTCAGCATGTTGTTTTTATATGTGTTAACAGACCTATCTGACTTCTGTTAACATCACTGTGACACACACAGAGGCACTACACTTCACAGACGAGCTTCAGTGGTACAGTGCACATCACATTTGAAACAAGAGCACTTACCATCACTGGTAGTGAAGGTGTCCCAGGAAGAATTACTGAGATGTTTTACCTTTAGAGCCTTTTTATAGAACACACTCATTTGATTTGAATTAAGAATGTTTGTTGGTGCAGTAGCCAGCATGAGCCCTGTAGATGTCTTTATGTAAAAAAGAAAAAGAGAAAAGACCACGTTTCACCTCTTCTGAGCCTCATTAGTGCAGTAGGCAGCGAGTCAGTCTCATCATCTGAAGATTGTGACTTCTACCCTCAGGGGCATTAGAGCCAGAATACAGATTACAAAGAGCACACTGTATGTTTACATGTCATCCAGGTCATATTCATAGAGACCACTGAAGCAAGGCGTCTGGACTTGTAGAGTTTTCTTGAAGACGTTTCTCTGATCCTCCAAGCAGCTTCATCAGTTCTACCTGTTGGTGGGAAACATGGTTTATATGTGAGGACCTCAGTGGGTCTGGGTCAAACAAACAATAGCACTAAATGTGTCCATCCTTACCTGTGATGTTCTGGCTGCCTGGGCCAGGTGTGTCTAACGACTGGCTAACGCAGACCTGGGCAAAGTACGGCCCGCGGACCGTGCGCACAATAGAAGAAGAAACAGAAGAAGAAAGAAAAGAAGAAGGCAGCAAGATCAGCTGTCAGCACGGCATCACCGCTAACGTTTTTCCCACCCTCGTTTCTTCTAAGCTGCAGCACTGCGTCATCCCATCTACTCTTTGGAGAGACGCGCTGTGTACACTTTAAAAATGCTGCGCGACTATGCTGAAATGTACGGTAAAGCGTGAAGAAACGCCACGGCGCATTCAGATGTTTCCGCGGAGCTGCAGCCGACATCTGCTCTTAAAAAGCTCAGACCTTGTCCAACTTTCAGAGCTTTGGGAACTCTAGGTTTGAACTCTAATGGTTTTCTTCTGTAAAAATATCTTCACATCATCTGCTGCTCTGTGCGGAGTGTGTTTCAACATACAACCAGCAACACTCAGAGTGGACCTGGACACACACAGAGGACAGAGGAGAGAGCAGTAAACACACAGACCAGTTCACATCATCAACTCCCTCCGCCACACACTGATTCTGTGGTGTTTTTCCGCCAATGCATTTTATAATATATCTATCTTTCCATTCATTCAACTCTGCGCAACTCTCTCTCTCCTCCCGTCCGCGTTCACACACATAAGCGCACATGCACGCGCACACACCGAGAGCAGCTGATCCGCCCGCTCCTCCTTTCAATGCACCATGACTGTTGAAGGAGAACCCGGACCGGCGGATATGTTCACAGAGAAGAGCCAACGTTCTTGATGATGGAACATCGCGCAGCCATTTATTAACCAGTTAGTTACCTTGGTGTAACTTTAGTAGTTCCATATATGATTATAGTTTTATATGCTATTATGTGGTTAAATCACATTATTTATTTGAACCTTTATTTCACCAGAAAATGTCATTTTACAGAACAAGAACAGGCGGACACATGAGGTCAGTGTTGAGTTCATATAGTGAAATAAAAACCTTCAGCTTCAGATGTTTGTGGAATCCATTCCTTAGATTAGAACTAAACTAGGCTCAAATTAAAGTAAGAACTTTCATTTCAGTTTGGTGAGTCATCCAGGAAACAGGAGAAAGGACAGGTCTGTCTGAGCAAACTCATTCTACTGGCCTGTAATGTATGGAGCTGAGGTGGGGAAGGTCCAGGCAGGGTTCAAGTCAGCATGT